>NW_018219419.1:30661-31971 GCF_001263595.1 Phalaenopsis equestris | reverse complement strand
CAAAGTTCATTGTCAATAGACTCCAACCTCATCTTGAACATATTATAAAACCCAACCAGACTGCATTTGTGAAGGGGAGATCCATTATTGACAACACTCTCTTGGCACAGGAACTTCTGAATGACCTGAACAAGACCTTCAGAGGTGGCAATCTGATATACAAATTGGATTTGAAAAAGGCTTATGATACCATCAGCTGGGGATTCCTTTTGGATGTTCTTATTGCTAGAGGATTTCACTCCGACTTCTGCCAGCTGATACATATATGTCTTCACAACAATGATAATTCTATTCTCAAAGGTTAGGGTTCTTTTACTGCATCCAGATGTCTGAAGCAAGGGGACCGCTTATCCCCCACTATGTTTATTATTGCAATGGATTATTTGTCTAGAATGCTTGATGACTCTCTCCTAAGCCAAACCTATACTATTTATCATCATAGATCCAACATTTCCATCACTCACTTGATCTATGCTGATGATATCATGGTTTTCTCTAGAGCTCAAAAAAATGCTGTTAGGAAACTGTATCAGACTCTTCAAAGATTTCAAACACACTCTGGTTGTGTTTAAGCTCTGAGACGTGCCTGTTGATCTTTAACAAATATGCTAAGCATCATTGCAAATAGTGGGTTTCTAGGTTTCTAGCTATACTGGCTTCTCTAACTCTTAACTTCCTATCAAATATTTGGGAACCATGCTGCTTACTGGTAGGACCAGGCAAATTCAATTTGAAGATATCATAAATAAGATCACTACCTACCTCAATGGGTGGACTCATTCCTTCCTCTCAAATGGGGGCAGGATCACTATACTGAAAAGCATTCTAACTACTTTCCCCTCTTATATCCTACAGATGACTAACATCAAGAAAAGTACTCAGATACAAATTGAAAGGGCTTTTAACAGATTCCTATGGTCTGGACAGAGGCAACAGATGCATTGGGCTTCATGGAAAAAAGTAGCTAAACCTCAACTAGCTGGGGGAATTGGGTTCAAGGGTATCAATCACCTCTTCCAAATAAACCTATGTAAGCTTTGGATTAAATTTAGAGCTCAGACATCTCTGTGGGCTCTGTTCATGAAGGGAAAGTACTGTAAAAATCAACACCCCACCCTTGTTGAATGGGAGATAGGGATTCTAAAATTTGGGGTAAAATGCTTCATATAAGCCACACTGCTGAAAACTTATTCATTTTGGATCTGGGGAAAGGAGAGTTAAATTTCTGGCTTGATAACTGGTGCCCTAAAGACTGGTTATCCCCTATTAGTAATAACCCAAACCCTGATCTCAAGGTGGCTGACTGTTGG
>NW_018219419.1:28148-30623 GCF_001263595.1 Phalaenopsis equestris | reverse complement strand
GAAATTCTACATGCCAACTCCCCAACTCCATAGAAAAAATTGCTAGCATCAACATCAATAGAAGTAAACCAGATAAAAGTGTCTGGCAGTCCTTCTCAAATCAAAGCCTTTTTAAAGCCATTTATTCCAAAATATTCCAATGGGAACATCTATCCTGGAGCAAAATCATTTGGAGTAACTATCTATCCCCTTCCATGTCCTTTTTCTGTTGGAGGGTCTTTAACAATCTCATCCCTACTGATGATATCCTTAAACTAAAGGGGCTGAGAGGACCTTTTATATGTAGGTTCTGTAATCAGGAGGAGGAATCATTGCCACATCTTTTCTTTGAATGCAATTTTGTACAGGATGTATGGCATCAACTGTTAGCCCAATTTAACATTGACAAAAACCTCTTTACCTAGGATAACATCACCACTTGCTGGCAGTCTTAGAACAAATGGAACTATGCTCCAATACCTCTTATTGTTGCATGGTTCACTTGGATGGAAAGAAGCAAGGTTATGTTTGAAGAAGGTAGACCAAAAACTGGGAGGATAGTCAGAAACAACATTTCACATCTTAATAAGATGATTAAATACAGAAGATTTCCCAACATCTCCAAGTCTTACTCTTTGGGACAACCTGACAAGAAATATGTTCATAGGTTTTTTTGGAACCCTCCTGATCACCAAACGGTAAAGGTAAATACTGATGGCAGCTTCAATAAGGCAGGTGCAGGTGTTGGGAGTGTCTACAGAAATCACCTTGGGCAATGTCTATTATACTTCCACATCCCCATTGAGGCTACTGATGCTTTTGAAACTGAATTAATGGCTGTCTATTGGGCTTTGAAAATTGCCAAAACGGCTAGTTGGAAAAACTTATGGGTTGAAGTAGATTCTACTGATGTTATCAAGATATTGAGGGAAGAGGAACTCACACCCAGGCACCTTAACTATTGGACCAAAAAATTAGATAAATTTCATCACAGATAAAAGTACAATACACTTTTATCTTTAGAGAGGGCAACTAACCAGCCAATTGGCTTACCAGACAAGGGTATAATATAAAAGTGCTATCTATTGTTGTCTCCCCTCCCCATACCCTTTAGTTTCTACTGCAGGGTGACAGGATAAAGGTACCATATTTCAGAATTGCTAACCAAGATCTAAAGTGATTGCTTACTGCCTGCTATGATCTCCCTCTCCCCCAATCTATCTTAAGTTTTTCTGTATTACATGCTAGCTGGGGTCTATGTTTTTCTTTGGCAAAATTTTGTTTTTATTATAGATTGTTTTGATTTTGGGGAGGACTTATGATTCCTGTATTGAATCAATAAGTCTCCATCTGTTTTTCCTTCTTTTAACCCTCTTTAATCAACATGTAGGGAGATTTATACATCTCCTTTCTTATATATATATATATTGAAACAAAGAGAGGAGAAAGAGAGAGGGAGAGGGAGGGAGAGAGATTAGTGATGAGAAAGAGATAAACAAAGAGAAGAGTGAGATACCACTCATTCAATCTTCCCTTGATCCATATTCTCCCTCTCCACCCCTAACTCTCTTTCTTAACAATCATCTCTCCCTCACTTTCTGTCGCTACAACCTTCCTATCTCACTGACTTCCTCTCTCTCTCCCCCTTTGCATCACTATTGCTTCACTATCTCATTAGCATAAACTTCTCTTCTCTCTCTCTCACACATTCTTCTCTTTCTCTCTCTATCTCTCCTCTCTCCCTCTCCTCACTCTCTCACTCACTCTCTCACTTACTCTCTCTTCATTTCTCTCTCCATCTCACTCTCTCTCACAATTATGTCTAAGTCTCACTCTTTCGCTCACTATTCTCTCTAGCGCTCTCTTTCATGCTTTCCCTGTCTCAATTTTTATCAAAGAAGAGGGTTGGGCGATGAGAGAGAGAGAGGGAGAGGAGGAGGAAAAATTGTGAGGCAATGAGCACGACAGAAGAGAGAGAGAGACCATCCATCTATATCTAAGAAAGAGTGGTTCATGTCTCTTTGTATCTCTCATTCTCTTTCTTTATCTTCTCTTTCTTCAAATCTATCCCTAAATAGAGGAAAGAAAGAAAAGTGAGAGAATAGAAAGAGAAAGTAAGAGAATAGAGACCTAGAGGTATAACACTTGATCTCTCTATTCTCTCACTTTATCTTTTCTCTCTAGAGCTATGAAGCAAAAGAGGGATAGTGACATTGATAGTAGGAGAGACGTGTACTAGAAAGAGATTAGAGAAAGAAAATGGAGAGAGAGAATTTTGGGAGAGAGGAAGATAAAGAGAAAAAAAGGAGAGAGAGAGAGAGTATAAGAAAAAAATAAAGAGACATGATAGAATAGTGAGAGAGCAAGAGTGAGAATAGGATAGTGGTAGAGCGAGAGTAGAGTGGAAGGAAACAAGATAGAGAGAGTGGAGGGTTAGATCAAGAGTGAGAGGGAGAGGAAGAAGGGAGTGATAAAGTGAGGGTGAGAGAGAGAGAA
>NW_018219419.1:15202-28138 GCF_001263595.1 Phalaenopsis equestris | reverse complement strand
GGAAAGAGGCGTTTACACACACACACACTATCTCTTATACCATCAACCTTTCCAATACCTTCAACATGTACCCCCAGCTCTTTCTCATTTTGTCACTCTTGCTCCCTAGCTTTTGAGGAGGAGATCTCTAATTCTCTATTCACTCCTTCCCTCTCCCCCCCCTCTTTCTTACATTTTAAAGTGAGAGAGATGGAAAGATAGAGAGTGAGTGAGAGAGAGTTAGATAGGGATAGTGATGAACAAAGTGAGCTAAAGTGAGGGAGAGAATGAGTGAATAAGAGGGAGTGAGACTAAGAGAGGGTGTGTGGGAGAGAGTGAGGGAACATGAGTGAGAGATAATGAGAGAAAGAAAGATAAGGAGGTGGAGAGCTGGAGGGAGTGCAAGAGTGAATGAGTGAGGAGCAAAAGAGGGGATGTGAGAGAGTTTGAGAGGGAGAGAGGTGAGAGTGTGAGATGGAGAGGAAAAAGAAAGTGAGGGAGGGAGACAAAGACAAAGTGAGAGAAAAGGTGAGAGAGTGCAAAGGGAGTGATAGAGAGTGAAGTAGAGAGAGATACAGTAAGAGAGATAGAAAGAGAGAGATAAGGAGCTAAAGGATTTGTGAGAGAGAGAGAGGATGGGAGAAAGATACAATGAGAGAGAGATTGAGAGAGAGATAAGAGAAAAGAAGAATAGAGAGAGCTAAAGAGAGGCAGAGAGTGAAGGAAGCGAGAGAGATAGAGAAAGTGAGGGGAGAGAGAGAGAATAATGGAGAGATATGGAGAGAGAGAGAGAGCTAGAGAGAGTGAGATAGAAAGTAAAGAAGGTGGTTGGCATAGAGAGAGGATGAGAAGGAGAGAGAGACGGATGGAATGAGAGATGGAGGCATTGATGAAGGGAGGAAGGGAGGGCAAAGGAGAGAGAGGGGAAGGATTAAGAGAAGGACAGAAAGAGGGGTGGAAAAAGGGAGAGATAGTGATGAATGGAGGAAGAGGTTAAGGGAGAACATGTGGGAGAGAAGTTGAGTAGAAGAGAGATAGAAAGAAAGAGGGAGGGAGGGAGAGAACTGGAAAGGTAAAGAGAGGAGAGCACAAAAGAGAAAGTGAGAGATAGAGTAAAAGAGAGAGAATTATTGAGAGAGATTACAAGGGAGATATGCTGATAGAGAGAGTGGGTAAGAAAAAGAACAAGTGAGATAAGCGAGGAAGAGAGATAAAGTAAGAGAAAAAGCAATGAGAGTGAGAGAAGAATGTGTGAGAGAGAGAAAGTCAGAGAAGAAAAGAGAGAGATTGAAGGAGGGAGAGTGTGAGAGTGTTAGAATGAGTGAGAGTTAGAGAATGAGAGAGAGAATGAGAGAGTTAAAGTGGGAGACGGAGAACGGGAGAGATAAAGATGGAGAGAGAGGGAGAAATAGGGAAGATGAAAAGAACGAGAGTCTCCCTCTCAAAATATTAATAATTATCTCTTTTCCTCCAACTCCTCTCACTCTCTTCTCTATCTCTTACCTTTTCTCAGTGTCTCACACATCTACTCCCTCTTCATCTTTCTATATATTGATCTCTCTCTATGTCTCCTCTATCAAGGGAGATAAAAAGAGAGGAGAGTGAGAGAGAGAGAGGTGAGAGAGAAAAAGAAAGAGAATGAGAGAATGAGAGAAGAAGAGAACAAAAGAAAAAGAGAGAGAGGGAGGAGGAAAGGAAAAAAAGGGTAAGTGAGATAAAGATATAGCAAGTAAGAAATATTTAGGGAGAGTTGAGAGATAGAGTGAAAAGGGAGGGCGTGGAGGAGAGAGAGACAAGGGTGAGAAATCACAATTACATTATCTAGTCTTTATTTTCACCCTCTCCTTGGCCTTCTCAATTTGCTTCCCTCCCTCACTTCTTCTCTCTCCCTCTCCCACTCCCTATCCCTCTATCTCTCATTCTCTCTATCTTATTCTTTTTCTCTTTTCTTCCCACATTCCTTCCCGCACTCCATTTTATGCTCCTCATACTTTCTCTCACATACTACCTTCATGAATCACGCACTTGCTCTTCTTTCTCACACTTGATAATCTCACCCTTTCCCTCTCCCTCTCTCTTTATCTCTCTTACTCACCTCTCCCTCTCTTTTTTCTCTTGTTAATCTCGCTATCTCTCTCTCACTCTCTCTCTCACCCTATTGCTCTCTCTCTTATCTCTCACTCTCTCTACCTATCTCTCACTCTCTCTTTCTCACACTCTCTCTCATCCATATCTCTTTATCACACACACACACACAATCTCTTCTTTCTTCTTCCCCCTCTTCGTGTCCTTCTCTGTCTCTTCCTCCTTTCTCTCTCCTCTCCCTTCCCCCTCTCTCTTAACTCTCTCTTCCACACACATAATAGCGATAGATAATGAGCAAGAGAGAGAAAAGGATAGGAATGGGCAGAGAGAGGCAAAAGAGGAGAGAGGGAGGGCTATAACAAGTGATGAGAGGATCATAAACAAAGTGAGGGGAAAGAGAGCATTTCGTTCTCTTTTCCTATCATCATCATTTCCTTCCCTTTATCTCTGCCTTACTCACCTCCTCTCTCTTCCTCAATAACTCTCTCATTCTCATTCTTTTTCACTCTTATTCTATAATCCTTCCTACTCCTTCCCTCTCATTCCTTGATTCTCACCTTTCTTTCACTCTCTTCTCTCTCGCTCACCTTTCTTACTCGATCTTTATCTCTCCATTCTATTGCTCTTCTCTCACTCTCTCTAAATTTATATCCTTCTATTCCCACTTATCTATTTATCCCTTTAACCTTCTCCCTCTCTCTATCCCACCATCTACTACTCTTTTTTCTTTCCTTCCCTACCTTATTTCCTCTTTCTCCCTCTCTCTCCCTCTGTCCCTCTCTCCCTTCATCAATTCCACTCCACTCTGTCTCTCATTTTCTCTCTCTATCTATCTCTCTCCCTTTCTTCCTCTCTCTCTCTCTTTGCTTCACTCTCAAAATCACACTTTTCTCTCTCACTCACTCTCTCTTTCACACACATGCTAACTCTCTATCTATCTTTCTAGAGAGAAGGAAGGAAAGACGGTGAAAGTGGGACATTGAGAGAGAAGGGAGGGAGAGATGAGAAGAGCATCAAAGAGATAGGGGATAAATTAATAGAGTGATTGAGAGAAAAACAAGGCTAATAGGGAGTGAGATAGGGTCACTCACTCTTTCTTTCATTGTCTCTTTCATTGTCTCCCTCTCTCATACACACTCCATCTCATTATTTCATTTTGTTTTTCTCTCCAGCTTTCTCTCTATGTCCCTCTCACTCTCTCTCATTCTCTCTCTTTCCCCCTACCTTGCTTTCTTCCTTTGCTCTCTCTATAAAGAGGGAGAGAGAGTTAAAGAGAGATAATGAGAATAAGAGAGTGAGACACAATCACATGCTTTCTCTACTCTCTCTCATTCTCTTTTCTTACTATATCTTTCTCATGTTTCTCTCATTTTACCTTTCTCTTTTTCTCCCAATCTCTCTATTTGTTTCTTATTTATTTATTATTCACTTTTACTTCTTTTTATCTCTCATTACTTTATCTCCCGCATGTTCTTTCTCTCTCTTCTTTAGGTACACTCTCTCTGCGTCCTTATCTCTATATTTTTTCATCCCTCCCTCTTTCCCAACCTTCCTTTCACTCTCTCACCTCCATTTGCTTTTTCTCTCTCTCACTCTCCCTCACTTGCTCTTTTCTTCACTCTCCCCCTCCGACTCTTCTCTTGCTCTGTCACTCATTCTCTCTTTTATTTATACCATAAACCTCTCTAGCTCTCCCACTCTACTCTCTCTTCCTCCATTTCTCTCTCTAAAAGAGCACGACTTAGAGAGAGAATGTGAGGGGACAGAGATAAAAGCAAACAGTAAGAGATGGTGGGATAGGATAAAGAGGAAGTTATGTAAGAGAGAGTTAGAGTGAGATTGTTATATCTCTCATGCCTATCTCTCTCTTTTATTCTCTCCCTCACAGCCCCTCTCACCTCTTTCTTGCACTCACTGCCTCAGTCTAGCTCTCCCCCTCTCCATCTTTTCTCTTTCTCTTTCTTTGTCCCTCATTCTCTCTTTTACTCTTTTGTTCCCTCTCCGATCATCCCTCTTTTCTGACTTTCTCTCCTTCATCACTTCATTTTTCCTTTCACTCTCTATCTCTTTTCTCCTAAATCTTCCTCTCTCACTCTTTCATTATATGAGAGAGGAATGGTGAAGAGAGAGAGGAGAGAGAAAGAAAGAAAGCATTTGAGTCATACTCCCTCTCCCCCTTTCTCTTCTGCGATCAACTTGTACTTTCTCCTTTTCTCTCTTGCTCTCTGATACACCCTCCCTCTCTTGCTCTCTCTCAACCCTCCTTCTCTCTCTCTCTTCTTTCCTCTCACTCTCCCACTCCCTCTCTCTCCTTATCTTTCTCTAACTCTCTCCCACTCCCTCTTTCTTGCTCTCTCATTCCCCTCCCCCATCTCTCTCTGTCTCTCTCCCTCCCTTTCTCTCCCTCTTGGTATAAACATCCTTTTTTTCTTCTTTTGTTCATTCACTTCTCTCTTTCTCACTCACTCACACACCTCCTCTCCTTTCCATCTCATTATTTCACACCCACTTTCTCACTCTCTTCTCTGACTCTCTATATCTTTCTCTTTTCCTTCATTCTATCAAACCCCTCTCCCTTCTCCCCTCTCTTTCTCTCGACCACAACATCTCTATCTCACACCTTTTGCTATCATCTTTCTCACTTTTTTCTCCTTCTCCTAAAATTAACTTGTCTTTCCTATCTCTCACTCTTCTCTCTATAAATCATTTTCTCTCTCACTTTCTTTCAATCTCTCTTTCACTCTCCTTCCCCCTCCCACCACCATTCCTCTCTTTTAGCTCCCCCTCCATCCCTCCCTTATTCTCTCTTCTTAACTCTCCCTCCTTGCCTCCCTTATTTTCTCTTCTTAACTCTCTCTCCTTGCCTCCATCCCTCTTACTCTCTCACCATCTCTCATTCATCATCTCAATCTCCCTCTATCACTCTCTATCTTATGCTCTCAGTGCCTCTTATTTTCTCTCCCTCTTTATCGCTATGTCTCTTGCTCTTATCTTTCTATTCAATCTCTCACTCTTGTTCTTTCTCTCTCTCTCTCTCTCTCATTCTATCACTCTCCAACATTAACCCTCTCCAACTCTAACTCGCTTGCTCTCTATTTTGTTACTTTCTCTCACTCAAACAAATTTTCTCTTAGCCCCACCCTCTCTCACTCTCCTTATCTCTCCCTCTCACCCCTCTGAATGTCATTAATTCTCTCTTTTACATTATCTCTCTCACAATTTTTTATTTCTCTCTCCCCGTTGCTCTCTCACTTTTTCTATCCCCTATCTCTCCCTCCCTTTCTCCCTCTCACTCTCTCTCGTTCTCTTACCCTCTATCACTTTATTTATCCCTCTATCTTAACATTCTCTCTCTCCTTCTTTATGTTGCTTTACTTCTCCTCACTATCACCTCTCCTTCCTTCTCTCTATTTCTCTCTTAATCATTCTCTCTCCCTCTCTCTCTTCTCCCTCTTTTTCTTCTACACTCTATCACATTCTCTCTTCTTCCTCCCAACCTTTCATCTCTCCCTCTCTTTCTCACTGTCTTACTCATTCTCTCTCTCACACTCAAACTTTAACTCCCTCCCTCTAACTCCCTCTCTCTTTCCATGATATATCTCCCACTCTCTATCCCTCTTTTTCTCCATCCCTTCGTCCCCCTCTCTTGTTTTCTTTCCTCTTTATCTCTCATTGTCTACCTCTCTAAAGTTCTTCTCCCTCCCTCACTTTCTCCATCTCTCACGTGGCTTTAACCTCACTCTCACTTTATCTTTCTCTCTCTAATTCTAAACAGAGATAGAGGAAGAGATTCTGAGAAATAAGGAGAAGAGAGAAAGCAAGAGAAATATGTGGCAGAGAGTGATGATGAGAGCGAAAAAATAGTATGAGAGTAAGAAACTCAGAGAAGAGGGAATGAGAGATCATGTGAGAGAAAAGACAGTGAGAGAGATTGGGAGAGAGAGCGTGAGAAAGTTAGAGTGGAAGAGAGTTAGAAGGAGAGGAAGAGTAAAAGTGGGAAGAGAAAGAGAGTAGAGAGAGATTCATAGAGAGAGAAAGAGAGAATAAGAGGCAAAGAGCAAGAAAAAGAGTGAGAGATTAAGCGAGACAAAAAGCGAAAAGGGAAATGGAGATAGTGTGAGAATGAGTGATAGATAGAAACTGATGAAGGGAGAGGAGATAGGAGCAATGGAAGAAGAAAGAGAAAAAGAGAGAGAGAGAGAAGAGAGTGAGGGGGAGGTATAGAGGGGGTATAAATAAAGAAAAAGAATTATAGAGAGAGAGAGCGAAGGAAAGAGAAAGCATGAGAGATGGAGACTGTGAGAGAGTGAGAGAGATAAAAAGAGAGTGAGAGTAGAGGGAGTTCTAGAATGAGAGAAAGAAAGAGCAAGATAATGGGCAAGAGGAGGGAGATAGAGAGAGAATGACAAATAAAGAGAGAGATGTGGAGAGAGGTAGTTAAAGAGAGAGATATATAGAGAAACATAAAACATGTAAGAGAATGAGAGTGAGGGAGACAAAAGGGAGAGTGAGGGAGACAAAAGGGAGGGAGTTTAGGAGGGAGAGTGATAGTGAGATATACAATAGATAATTTGAGAGAGAAAGTGTGTGTGAGAGAGAGAAAATAGAAAAGGAGAGTGCAAGTGTGAAAGAGTGAGAGAGAGGGTTAGGAACACAAAGTAAGAGAGATGGAGCTTTAGGGAATGTGGGAGGGGCAAAAAAGAGAAATCAAGAAAGAGAGAGTGTGTGTGTGTGTGAGAGAGAGTTCATGAGAAAGGGAGAGAAAAAAAATGAAGCAAGAGAGAAGGAGAGTGAGGAGGATGTGAGGTTGAGAGAGTGAAAGGGGGACTAGGAGGGAGTGAGGAATGGACAGTCAGAGGGAGGGAGTTCAACATAGAGATTGAGAGTGGGACAGAGAGGGAGAGAGTGTAAGGTAAGAGGGAGGGAGAGTGAGCATGAGAATGAGTGTGGGAGACAGATTGAGGTTGAGAGGGAGAGGGAGAGATAGTGATAAGGATGGGGAGATAGAGCTAAGTGGAGCAAGAAAGGAAGGGAGAGACAAAAAAAATCCAAAGAGTGTGAGAGACAGAGATGGTTTATGATAGAGGGAGATAGAGACAGTGAGAGGGGCACGAGAAAGAAATATGCCTCCCTCACTTTTACCGCTCTCTCTCTCCTACAATCAAACATTCTTTTCTCTCTCTCTCTCTATTCTTTTTCTATCTCTCTCTTTCTACATCTTTTTATTCCTTTCTCTCACTCTCCCTCCCTCATTCTTACTCTTCACCTCTCTCATACTAAGAACCTCACTCTCTCCCACATTGTTTCTTTTTTTCTCCTCCCTCTCCTTCCACTGTCTCTTTATATATATCTCTCTTTATTTATTTCTTCCTAATTCTACCTCTCACATGATAGAGGTTGGAAAAAATATAGAGATAATTAGATAGAGCGATAGAGAAATAAAACATAGTGAGAGAATTGAGTCAAAGATGTGGGAGAGGGAAAGGGAGGAATGGAAAGTTAGAGAGAGCGGAAGAATAGACAAGAGGGAGACTAAGAAAAAGAGAAAGAGAGACAATGAGAGAGAGGTGGGAGGAAGAGGAGATGGTGGAGGGAATGAGAGAGAGTGTTAGAGAGCTAGAAAGGTGGAGAAAGAATTCGAATGGTGTGAGTGAGCAAAAGAGTTTAAGCGAGTGAGAGGGAGTGAGAGACCAAGAGAGAGGAAGGCTGAGAGAGGAAAGAGCATGATATTGAGAGATAACATACAAAGAGAAAGAGACAAAAGAGAGGGGTTAAATTGTGTGTGAGAGATAGAGAGAGAAAAAAAGCTAAAGAGAATGAGGGTGAGAAAGTCAAATTGAGAGGTAGAAAGTGAGACAGACAGAAGAGAGAGAGGGAGTAAGGGAAGGAAAAGTAAAGGAAGCTAAAGAGAGTGTGAGAGAGAACCTCCCTCTCTTCTCTCTGTCTCTCTTTCTACTCATGCTCTCTGTAATTTTTCTCCTCTCTTGCTCTCACATAGCCTCCCACTCCCTCTAATAATTAATTTCTTATATTCTCTCCCTCTTTTTTCTTATGTTCTATCTCTTTCTCCCCCTTCATTCTACCTCCCTATAAATCTCTGTCCCTTGTCCTTCACTCTTTCACCCATCTCATTCTCTCCTACCCTCTCTTTTTTTCTCTCACTTCTTTCTTTCATTTTTTTAATTTTTCCTACATCCACTATCTCAACCTACCTCTTCCTTCTTCCCTTCATCCCTCTCTATGACTTTTTCTCTCTCTCACTTACTTTATCAATGTGTTTCTTTCTCTCACCCTCTCTCCCTACCTCCCTCCCTACCTCCCTCCCTCTCTCACTCTAATTGTTTCTCTGTCCCTCTCCCCTCCCTCTCTCTCTCACTCTCTCACCTCTCTCTCTCGCTCTCTCTAGAACTTTATCTTTGATCCTCTCCTTATTCTCTCATCTCTCTCCAATGATGGAGCGAGAGAAATTAGGAGAGAAGAGTAATGCTTTTTGATAATTTGTGTGAAGAGAAGAGAGAGATGGAGAGAGTGAGAGAAAAAAAAGTAGAATAAGTTAATGGTCAAAATAATGCTCCCTCTTTTTGTGTCTCCCCCTTCCTCTCTTTTTAACTCTTTATCTCTCATTCTCTATCACACTCTAGCTCTCTCTCCTAATTTCTCTTTCCTCGTACTACCTTCTCTCCCTCCTATACTTCCTCTTTGTCTCACTCTATTGCTTTATCTCTCTAGTCTCTCACTTTCTCTATCTCCCTCTCTCTTCTCTCCCTCCCCATCTCTCGCTCCCTCCCCATCACTCGCTCCCTTTGTCTTTCTTTTTACAATTTTTCTCTCTCTCACACACTCTATCTCTTTATCTTTCTCTATCTTGCTCTCTCTCGTTCTTTATCTTTATATATCCTCCTTCTCACTATTTCTTTATCTTTCACTCTCTCACTCACTCTTTCTATCCATCTCTCTCTCGTGCTCCCTCTCTCTATATCTTTCTCTTTCACTCTCATTCTCTCGCTTTGTATTATTTGTCCATCTACCTTTTCTCTACCCATCTCCTCTCTCTCCATTTCTCCTTTCACATTATCCATCCCTCCATCCCTGTCCCTCCCTTTCCCTAACCTATCTAGGATAGTAAGAAAAATGAGAGTGTGTGGTTGAGAGGGAGAGATAATGAGAGAGAGGGAGGAGATAGATAGAGAGATAGAGAATGAGAGGAGATAGATAGAGAGATAGATAATGAGAGGAGATAGGGAGATAGAGAGATAAAGTGACGAGAGAAAGAGGAAAAAAAGGATACAACAGAGAGAGGTTCCATGAGAAAGAGACAAGAGAAGAGAAGGAGAGAAGAGAAAGGGAAACAAATCTCTCTCATTCTCTCACTAACATCTGTCCTTATCAGATAAAGAGTGTGAGAGTGATAGAATGAGAAAGAGAGGATAGAAAGCTAGATAGAGAAAATGGGGGATAGAGAAAGCTTTGTTTTATTGGAAGAGGAGAGAGTGTTTGGGAGGGTTAGAGTTGGAGAGAGATGAGAAAGAGCAAAAGGAGAGAGAGACCTCTCTCTCTCTCTCTTCCCTCTCTTCTATCTCTCCCCATCTCTCGCTCTCTCCTCTTATTTTCTCTATTGATATATGTCTCTATCTCTATCTCCCTTCCGCCCTGTCCCACCTTATATCTCTCTTTCTCTCTATCTTCTCCCCCTCCTCATGCTCTCTTTTTCTCTCTCACTCTCTTTTTCCCTATCTCTTTATCTCTTTTACTCTTTATCTATCTAAATGAGAGAAAAGTGGAAGAGAGAGATTGTTGATGCAGAGTGGGTGATAAAAGAGATAAAGGAAATAGAGCTTTCGAGAAAGGTGTGTGAGAGGGAGGGAGAAAGTGAGAGCATGCGAGAGAGAGAGAGGAAGTAAGGGAGGAGGGAGTGTTAGAGAAAGAGATAGATAAAATATAGAGATAATAAAGAGTGTTTGTGGGAATGTTAGAGTAGAAGAGAGTGATAAAGAGAAAAGGAGAGTCAGGGAGTGAGAGAGGGCTATACTTTAAGTATCTCTCTCTCCCTCTTGACTTCCCACTCTCTTTTCTCTCTCCATCCCTTAGTACTTCTGAACATCCTTTCCACTTTCTCAACCTCACTCTCTTAGTCTTTCATCTCCAAATCTCTTTTGTTCTCTCTCCAGCACTCTCTCAGTCTTCCATCTACTCTCGGGGTTGGTAAGTAAGAAAAGGAGGCATAAATCTCTCTCTATCTCTATCTCCCTCTCATTCGCTTTATCTCTCTCTCACACTCTTCACCCTCCTTATTTCTCACCTGATCATCACTCACTCTCTTAACCCACTTAAAATCCCTAATGTTAAACCTATTATATTACATATCTCTCGCTCTCTTCTAAAGCACATTCACTCACATGTTCTCTCTCAAATTATCTTATCGCTCTTTCCAACTCTCTCTATTCCTCCTATCTCACACTTCTCCCTCCCAATCTCTCTCTAACTCACTTTTTGCTTCTTCTCCCACTCATGCTTTCTCTCTCTCGTCACTTTCATGATCTCAACTTCCCTCTCCATCAATCACTCACACGCTCTCTTTATCCCTTGTCGTCTCATACTTTCTCTCTATAGCTCAATTTCACTTGCTCCCCACCTCCATTTCTTATATTCTCTCTCTCAATCTCTCATCGTTATGCTCTCTCTGCCCTATAATATCTCATTCTTTTCTTGTATTCTCTCTCATTGTGTTTTGTTTTCTCACTCTATCTCACATTCTCACTCTTTTTATCTCTTCCAATATAAAGAGTGGTATAGATGAATGGAGATAGATGGAGAGAGAGAGAGATAGAAGTGAATTTTTAAGAGATAAGGAGAAAGAGAGAGAGTGAGAGAAAGAAAGGGATAAAGAGCTACTGATAGCTCTGTCTCCCTCCTCTCTCCCCCTCCCTCCCCCTCCCTCATCACTCTACCACTTCTCTCACTCTCCCTCTCTTACTCACCTCTCCCTCCCTACCTCCCTTTCCCTCCCTTACTCCACTCTCACTCTCCTTCCTTGTCATTATCTCACTATCCCTCTCTCCTTTACTTTCCCACATCCTCCTAACTTTTTCCCTCACTCTCTATCCCCTTTCTCTCTCTGCATCACTCTTCCATTTCTCATAAAGAGAGAGGGATGGCAGTAGAAAGTGATAAAGTTGGAGAGAGCTTTTGAAAAGAGAAAGAGAGATAGAGAGATAGAAGAGGGGTAGAGAGTATATGAGAGCAAGAGAGGAGGGATGGAGTGAGAAAGGAAGTATGAGAGCAAAAGTGAGAGAGAAAGAGATACAAAGATATCTCCTATGCTACCTATTTCACACGCTCTCTCTTATAATCTCTTATTTTCTCTTTTATTATCAATCTCTCCTCTCTCCCTCTATGTCACACACACTATCTCCCAAACTATCAACCCCACTCTCTCTATCTTTTCGAAAAGGTGATAGAGACAAAGTGATATCAGGAGTGAGGAGAGATAGAGATATAGAGAGTGGGAGAGAAAGAGTGATAAAGATCAATAGAGAGACGGGTTAATGGCTTGAGGGAGAGAGAAAGATAAGAGGTAAGAGAAAGAATGATCAAGCAAGAGAAAAGTGAGAGAGATTGATTAAGGGAGCAAGTGAGAAAAAGTCCGAGGGTGAAAGATATTGAGAGAGAAAGGGTGAGTGAGGGAGAGAGAAGAGAGAGTGAGTAAAAAGTTAGGTGAGAGGGAAAGAAAGATAAAGAGATAGATAGTGAGGGAGAGAGAAAATAGATTATTAGAGAGATCAGTTGATAGTTTGAGAGAGTGATAGAGAGAAGAAAGATAGTGGTTTACTTCTATCCCACTCTCTCTTTCTTACTCTCTTTACTTCTATCCCACTCTCTCTTTCTTACTCTCTTTACTTCTATCCCACTCTCTCTTTCTTACTCTCTTTACTTCTATCCCACTCTCTCTTTCTCTCACTTCCCCCTCCTTTCCTCACTCCCTCTTGCTTTTTTCTATCTTTTTCTGTCTATTCCTATCCCTCTATCTCTCTTATTGTATCTTTTTTTTCCTCTCCCACCCTCTCTCTAATCTCTTGATCGCTCTCCCTCTCTTCATCCATATATCAACCTATCTCTCTTCCTTGCTCACCTCTTTCTCAATCTCACTTCCTCTCTTTTATCTCTCTCTCTCTATCCCTCTCTCTTTCTTTCTCACACTCATTCACTCTTCCTCTCACTATCTATCAAACTCTCATTCTCTCTCATACCCCTCCCTCTCTCTCTCAAAAAATAAAAATGTATCCTTTTCTCCCTATCTCTTCACTATTTCTCATTCTCTCTCTTTTGCTCTCATCAATCTATCCCTCATCTATATTTTTCCCTCTTTCATCCTCTTCTCCCATCCGCCTCTTTTTCCCTAATAAGTGAGGAAGAGAGAGAGAGAGAGATGGAGAGATAGAGAGTAATTGAGTGGAGTGAAGATATAGTGAGAGAGGGTGAGAGAGACATAGAGAGAGGTATGAGAGATAGCATAAGGAAGGAGAGGGAGAGGAAGGAAGATTAAGAGAGAGAGTGAAAAGGGGAATGAATATAGGAAGAGAGAAAGAGAGACAGTGAGAGGGAAATAAGATAAAGAGAGTGAGAGATGGAGAGATAGAGAAAAAAAGGAGCATGTAAGATAGATGGAGTGACAAAGAGGTAGATGCAGAGAGACAATGAGATAGTGTGTGATAAAGAAATACTGAGAGAGCTAAAAGAGATTAAGATAATATAGAGAGTGGATAGAGAGAGAGGTGTGTGAGAGAGAGAAGATGAGCTTGCAAGGGAGAGAATTAATGAGGAGGAAATGAGGTGACAGAGAAATAGAGAGAGTGAGGAAGTGAGAGGGAGGAA
>NW_018219419.1:560-13932 GCF_001263595.1 Phalaenopsis equestris | reverse complement strand
GAGAGATGGAGAGATAGAGAAAAAAAGGAGCATGTAAGATAGATGGAGTGACAAAGAGGTAGATGCAGAGAGACAATGAGATAGTGTGTGATAAAGAAATACTGAGAGAGCTAAAAGAGATTAAGATAATATAGAGAGTGGATAGAGAGAGAGGTGTGTGAGAGAGAGAAGATGAGCTTGCAAGGGAGAGAATTAATGAGGAGGAAATGAGGTGACAGAGAAATAGAGAGAGTGAGGAAGTGAGAGGGAGGAATTGAGAGAAAAGAGAGGTAGGGACAGAAAGTGAGAGAGCAAAAGAAGAGGTAGAGTGCAAAGCGAGATAACAAGAGTGTGATAAAGAGAAGAGAAGAGGAAGGGAGGAAGTAAGAAAGTAAGAGAAATAGAGAGAAACTAAGAGGTTAGAGGGAGAGAGACAGGGAGAGAGAGGGATAGAGCAATAAATAAAGTGGGAGGGGAGAGAGATATCAACATTGAGATAGAGGGAGAGAGTGAATGAGAGAGAGGGTGAAAGAGTGAGTGAAAGAAGAGGAGGGATGATGACATAAAGAAGCAGAGGGATAGAGTTAGAGGGAATGAGAGATAGAGAGATATCGCGTGATAGAGTGAGAGTAGTTGAGAATACAAGAAAGAGATCGAGAAAAGGAAGAGGAAAGGAAAGGGGTGGAGGAAAGGAGAGAGAGAGAACGAGCATGATTAAGGGAAAGGAAAGTTAGAGAGAGGATAGAGAAAGAAGAGATTGTGGGATATACAATGAGAGATATCAAAGAAATAAGATGAGATATAGAAGGAGATTTATAGAGATTAAGCAAGAGAAAGTGTAAAAGACAGAGAGAAAAATAGAAGGAGAGATAGAAAGAGGAAGGAGAGATAAAGAGTGAAAGAGTGATAGGGATAGAGTGATAGAAAAAGAGTGAAAGCAAAAGAAGAGGAAGTTTGTAAGTGATGAGTGGGAGAGAAATAGCATGTTTGAGAGAGGTAATAAACAGAGGGACAGCGAAAGATGACATGTAAAAGTGATAGAGATAGATGTTGATAGAGGGAGTCAAAGAGAGAGATAGATAGAGGGATAAAGAAGAAGAGATAGAATGAAAGACGTGAGTGAGATAGAGAGAAGAAAAGTGAGAAGGAGAAAGAGACTGAGAGGGACATGAAGAAAAGAGAGAGATATGAAGAAAGAGAGGGAGGGAGGTAAGGAGTGAAGAGAGTGATACAAGGATTGGGAGAGAGCAATATGTTAATAGTTTGACAGAAAGAGAGAGAAATAATGGGAAGAGAGTGTGAGAGAGTAAGAGAGAAGAAGTAAAAAATAAAAGAGAGATCAAGTAAGAGAAGTGGGGGAGAGTTGGAATAGAAAGAGTGAAAGTTAATGTGGGAAGGTGGTCGCTATATTCTCTCTTAAACCCTCTCTTACTCTTCCTTGCACTTGATTTCTTAATACCTCTCCTCCATATCTCTCCTCTCACTCTGACTCTCCCTTACAAGTGTGTGAGGGAGGGAAGATAAGTGAGAGAAAGAGAGAATGGTAGAGAGGGAAAATGAGAAAGATAATTAGAGGGGAGAGGGAGAGGGATAGAGGGATAGAAAAAAAAAGAGAGGGGGGGAGAGATTGTGTGAGATAGATTAAGAATTGGAGATGAGAATTAGATTTAGAGAGATGGAGGGTGACAGATAAAGAAAGAAGAGGGAGAGAATTGAGAGATTAGACAAAGGAAGTGTGTGATGGAAGGAAGGTGGTGGTGAGAAAAGAGAGAATAGATAGATATCTCTTTGTCTCTCTTATTCTCTCTCCATCTATCTCCTCTCATTTTATCTCTTTCACTTGTTCATTCTCACTCTCTCTAGGTTTGCATCTCTTGTTGTCTCTCTCCTTACATCATTCCCTCACCCACCCTCTCTGTCTCTCTAACTCTTTCTTTTATTCTCTAGTCCTCCCACTCTCTCTCTTGCTCACTTCCAACTCTCCCCACCTTTTGAAACTCTCTTACTCTCTCACACTTCCTCTCTTCTTCCACTCTCTAACTATGCCTTTGCCTCTCTCTCTCCATTATTCCCTCTCCCACCCTCTCTCTCACCTTTTCTCCTCTCTTATCTCTAACTCTCCATCTCCCTATTTTTCTCTCTCTAGTTCTCTCTCTCTCCTTTCTCTTTACTTCATTCTATCTTTCTTTTTTCACTCACTGACCTACCTCCCCCTTCTTTCTTATTGCCTCTCTATAAACCTATCTTTCTATTCTCTCTTGTTCTTTCTCGTTCTGATCATTCTTTGATAACGAAAGAGCAAAATAATAGAGATATATAGAGAGAGTGATAGTGACAAGGGTGAGTGGGATAGAGATAACTGGAGGATAATCTGAAGGAAGAGAGGGAGAAGTGAGAGAGAGAGAGAGAGTGGGAGGGAGAGAGTGAGAGAGATGGAGAGCTAAAGATATGAGACAAAGAATTAGAGTAAGGGAAAGGGAGAGTGAGAGTGAGATGGAGAGAGTGAGAGATAAAGAGTTAAATGAAGAGGGGGATTTATATATAACGAGTGGGAGAGAGGGAGAGAAGGGAGTTAAGTGAGACAATGAGAGAAAAAAAGTGAGAGAGATGTTGATATCACTCTTTCACTCACTCTTTCACCCTCTCTCTCATTCACTCTCTCCCTCTATCTCAATGTTGATATCTCTCTCCCCTCCCGCTTTATTTATTGCTCTATCCCTCTCTCTCCCTGTCTCTCTCCCACTAACCTCTTAGTTTCTCTCTCTTTCTCTTACTTTCTTACTTCCTCCCTTCCTCTTCTCTTCTCTTTATCACACTCTTGTTATCTTGCTTTGCACTCTACCTCTTTTTTTGCGCTCTCACTTTCTGTCCCTACCTCTCTTTTCTCTCAATTCCTCCCTCTCACTTCCTCACTCTCTCTATTTCTCTGTCACCTCATTTCCTCCTCATTTATTCTCTCCCTTGCAAGCTCATCTTCTCTCTCTCACACACCTCTCTCTCTATCCACTCTCTATATATTCTTAACTCTTTTAGCTCTCTCAGTATTTCTTTATCACACACTATCTCATTGTCTCTCTGCATCTACCTCTTTGTCACTCCATCTATCTTACATGCTCCTTTTTTTCTCTATCTCTCCATCTCTCTGAAACTATATATATCTCTTTTCTCTAACTCCATATTTATTCCATTATATCCCTCTCTTAATGGTATATGGGAGGTGTGAATTCTCTTATGTTCTCTTGCACTTTCTCTACTTTTATTGCACTTTCTGTGTTAAAGAGGGAAAGAAAGATATAGATATAGAGATAGTGCAAGATAGAGAAAATGAGACAGAATTGAAGAAATGGAGAAAAAATGGGAAGAGAGATGTTGAAAAACAAGATTCATGGAAAGTGAAGAATGTGTGTGAGACATAATTTGAGCCTGAGAGGAGATGGGAATGGGGATAGAGGGAGACATTAGGAGCAAGAGGGAGGGATGAGAAGAGAGATAGGTTGAGATGGGGAGAGGAGGAGACATGCAGGAGTGAAAGAGAGAAAGTGTGTGTGTTGGACTCCTTCTTTCCCTCTATCTCACATGATACAAAGAAGAGATTGAGAGAGATTGAGCGATTGATCAAGAGAGAGTCTGTGTGAGAGAAAGGCACAGGAGTTAGAGAGAATGAGAGAAATATAAGGATTAAGAGAGAGAAAAGGATTGAAAAGATAGAAGAAAAGAGAGGAAGAGTGATAGTGATGATCAAAGAGAGAGAAGAGAAAGTTAGAGCAAGATAAAATTAGAATAAAGCGGGAGGGATAAGAAGAAAGTAAGAAAGGAGAGAGCGAGAGATTGAAAGAGATAATGATAGTGCATAAGAGAGAGATAGAGGGAGGGGGACAGAGGGACAAGAAGAGAAAGTGAAGAGAGAGATAAAATTGGAGAGATAAATACTACATTGTGAGATAGATATAGAGAAAAAGTATGATAGTAATTCAGATCAAGAGAGAGAAAGTGTGATAGTAATTGAGATCAAGAAAGAGAAAGTGGTAGAGAAGATGAGAAAAAGAGAGAAAGGGGAGAGTGAGATAGGGAAGGGAGTGAAAGAGGGAGAAGAGAAAGCAAAAGAAGATAGAGAAAGAGAGTGTGTGTGAGGAAAATGGAGAGTGAGAATGATGTGTGATTTTTATGGTGAATTGTAAATGTCTATCAATACTACAATAAACACACAATAGCATAAAAAGTAAATATGCAGTTCAATCACAATAAGAATAAATTTAGAATAAATAGTTTTATCTTTTAAAATCATTAAGCTAACAAACCGTAATAATAACTCAAGTATACGTATCTCACAAGTAATAAAAGGCTCTATTGACATCCTAAGTATCTATCCCACAGAGAATTGGAAATTCTTATGATTGTAATGTAAAACACAATATTCAATCTATAAAACCTAAGTACACAAAACAAATGTAAACTAAACTTACTGTATGCTAAACAAAATGCAGTTAAAAGAACTAGGTTAACTAAGCTATTTGCTAAACTTCAAAAGTAAAATTATTAAAACTAAACAAAGTTTTGTAACTAAAAATTTAAATTTAAGAAAGCATCATTCCCCTTTACAAAGAGTTTATGAATTGTGAAGTAATTAAAATCATTTAAAATACATATAAAATTATATCATGCCAAAAAAGATCAATGATATTCTTTACTCTCTGAGAGTGCATAAAAATAATTACTAATCCAGAATTTGATCCTTAAATCCGTGGTTAAGTTGAGAGTATATTGGTTGCCACTCAAGAGTTCTCATGTCTCCGTCCCTTGAGGGCTAACACTTTCGCTTTAGTTTCCAAGTAGCTGGACCAAATTGGGAATTTTAGTCTGTCACCCTAAAATCTCTAATTCTTAGCCCATCAATGTATATTTCCCTTATTATTTTCTCTCAAACCCATGGACTACATTCTCTCCCATGAAATTGAATGCGACTCTTACCTTGTTGGAGAAAGCATAGATCTTTCGAATCTTAAGCTTCTATACAAATTTTAACATTTCAATTGGCCAGATTTAAAAAAAATAAAGATTAGAGTTCAATTCATCACAATTTATTGACATTTAAAATCTTATATAACAAAATTAATTCTTCATAAAACCATATCTCATTGTAGGGAGAAGGATAAAGAAGTCTACAAAGAATTCATAAGAAGCATAAGACAAAACATAGATTTTATATATAAAAACAAGTTTATAAAACAAATAAAAGAACACAACTTATCTCACACTCATTCTCAAGCAAATCTTTTGAAGTTCCATTTAAGCACTTTCTCTCTTTATGATCACACTTAATTCTCTCTTAGAAATGTAATCAAGAAGAAATCTCTCACCTTATTTCCCCTCTTACAACTCTGGAAGAAAATCCTCTTTTTCTCCAAGACGTCTGTCTCTCTCTCAAACCTCATGCACACCCCATTTTTATCTCTAAACTCCTCTCTTTTTAATTAGGGTCAGCCTTTATCTCAAAAAGAATTCAAAATTCCATCTTCTCTTTTTTCACACCAAGAGCAAGTCCCTTCATCCAAGAGAAATATATCTTCATTCAAGAGCCATTCTAAAATTTCTAGATGCATTGAATCACTCCATGGGGTGTTTGAATTGATTGGAGCCTTTTAAAACTGCTCAAAAATGGTCACTAACTGCCTTAGTCTGTCTACATTCATCTCCGCTGCTTCTAGCACCTCTATGCCAGTGTATTGAATTTTCGCATTGTTCTATGGATTTGGGAGCCTCTGGCCCAAATTATAGCACTGCAATGATGAAAATGATAGCATGGATGACAATGACACGACTTCAAGAGAAGATTTAATTCAGGTTTCATGTGGGTCAATTACTAGATGTCGTACAAAGAGGGTGAAAGAATCTCTTAATGGATTAGTCCAAGAGGCTTGGACTCCAGGAGGCTTGGACTCAAGCCAATTCATGGGGATCTAAGGAGGAAGAGCCACAAAGATTTACCAACTTATTCCAAGCTCTTGGATAAAGGAGTTAAATTATTATCACTAGATATTTTGTATTTTATTTTGTATTTTTATTGTGGTTTAATAATGGCTTGCATGCCAACTTGATGTAGTTTTCATTTATTTTAGAAGATATTTTATCTTCTCTTTTGTTTTCTTGTAAATTTTAGCCTATATATAAGCCTTATGTTAAATGAGAAGGGGACTTCTGATTCTGGCCAAAAAAACTTTCATTTGGGTTCTCCCACGGTTTCCTTAAGATTCCAACAGAACTCTAGGCCATCACCTAAGGAGTTCTTTTGCCACTTATCAAGTGGATTTTTACCCCGTTTGTGGTGTCTTCTATTGTACCAACGTTCTTTATTCATGTCAAGCATAGGGTTGCGGTCTTATATCAATGTTCTTGTTTGTGTTGAGCATTGGGTCAAGGTTTACCTCCATCCATCCATTTTACCACAGGTTCTACCTATAATTTGGTTTGTTCCAGCCATGGGATGGTTTTATTGTTTGGTTCTTACATCACATAAGAATTTCAATCAATTCTTTGTAATAAGAACATCAATCCCCATGATCCAATCTTGCATATATGCACATCAGTTTGATATCAGAGACTCACGGATCTTGAACACATAATTTTCTTATTGGGTTTTTTTGTTCTTGTTGGATGTTTCTTTTTTTTTTCTAGGGTACTTGATGAGATTAGTTTTTTTCTTTTTTTTCTTATGTTTAATTTTTTATCTGTGTCCATATTTTACTAAGAAATCCAATTTGTTATTTTATTTTTTAATTACTTGTTCAATTAGCTGCTCTCATAATTATTAATATTAGCGTTCTTGTTAATATTCAAATCATTTTTGCTCATGTGATTGTCCTTGTTATTATTCATATTAGTTGTTCAATTGATTGTCCGAGCAATTGTTCTTTTTTATTATCCAAATCCATGTTCATGGTGTTCATGTTTTTGTCATGTTTTTGTTCAAATCATCTAGTTCTTGATATTCTTTATGATAAATGTTGTTCTTGATGTTAACTTTTTTTTTTATTTTGATTTCTTTTCATTTTCATTCTTAAAATAAAAACCATCTTGATGTGATCCTGTTATTTTTATTTCTTTGTTGATATTCTTGTTGTTCTTGATGTGAACTTTTTTATTTTTCATTTATTGTTTTTTTTGTTTCTTGAAATACAAATCATATTGATGTAATTTTATTATATTAAATTCATGTTATTTTTATTTCGTTGTTGATATTCTTATTGTTCTTGATATCATTTCTTTTTCTTGATATGATTGTCCCAAAAAGTTTAATAATGCTTTTGTTTTGATTCCAGATATCAAAATTTGTATTTCATTATCATCATCCGAATGTTTTGCTTAGCATTTTAGATTTTTCTTATTTGTAGTAATTTAGAATTTGATTTGTGTTGTTAATTTCGAACTCTTGCTTAGCTACCTTCATTTTAAGTCCCCAAACATGTCCCAAATGAATTTTGAAGAAGAGGAAAGGCAACCTGCCGTTCCTAATCTCCAATTTCAAGCATTGGTGGGGGAGATGAGAAGAATGATGAGGGTTGAGTTAGAGCAAATTCATGAAATATTGGAATGGATAGAGGGAGGAATCCAACAAAGACAACCATGAAATGTTTCCAATCGACAAAGGGAGAGAGTTCCACTGAGAGGAGAGAGGGAGGAGGATGAAGAATATTATGAGGCTGGATTTGATGAAGAGAACAATAGGGATTTATTTGTTTAGAGGAAGCGTTATGGTGGACAAGCTAGAGACATTAAGAATAAAGACGATAACAGCTTGGCAGGGATTAAGATGTGCATTCCTTCTTTTCAAGGCAAAAATAATCCTGAAGCCTATCTTGAATGGGAGAAGAAGATGGAATTAGTGTTTGACTGCCAGAACTATTCCAAAATCAAAAAGGTGAAATTGGCCGCCATTGAATTTAGTGGTTATGCTATTGTTTGGTGGGATCAATTAATGTTGAGCAAGAGGAGAAATCGAGAATGTCCCATAGAAACATTGAAAAAAATGAAAGTTGTTATGAGGAAGCGATTTGTGCCAAGCCATTACTATCGAGAATTGTATCAGAAGTTACAAAAACTTAGGCAAGGTAATCAAAGTGTGGAAGATTACTATCAGGAGATGGAGATTGCTATGATTCTGGCTAATGAAGAAGAGGACCGAGAAGCTATTATTGCTAGATTCATAAATGGTTTAAACCCAGATTTCCAAGATAGAGTGGAAATACAACATTATGTGGAGTTGAAGGACATGTTACATGTGGCCATCAAGGTAGAGCAACAACTCAAGAGGAGGTGTGGCCCACATTTTTCAACTAGTGTGGGTTCTTCATGGAAGCCAAATTTTCAGAAAAAAAAGGACAAACCAATTACAAAGTCCAAATCTGGGCTAAGACAAGAGAAAAATAGCCAAGGAACTCAAGGGAATATTGACCCTTCCACATATAGAAATCGAGACATTAAATGTTTTAAATGTCAAGGCAGAGGTCATATAGCCAACCAATGTCCTAACAAGAGAATCATCGTGATAAGGGACAATGGAGAGATTGAGACTGATGAAGAATTAGAAATTGACTCTATACCACCAATAGAGAACATTGAATGTGAAGAATATGCGGTCATAGGAGAATTTTTAGTCACAAGAAGGGATTTAAGTGTGCAGACCAAGGTTGATGAGGGAATTCAAAGAGAAAACATTTTTCACACTAGGTGCCATGTACAAAACAAGGTATGTAATATGATCATTGATGGAGGAAGCTGTACTAATGCTGCTAGCACTATTTTGATTGAAAAATTAGGACTGCCAACCATCAAGCATTCCCGACCTTACAAGCTGTAATGGTTTAATGATAGTGGTGAGGTAAAGGTGTAAAAGCAGGTTTTGGTCTCATTTTGCATTGGAAAATATGAAGATGAAGTCTTGCGTGATGTAGTACAAATGCAAGCAGGCCATTTTTTACTAGGTCGACCCTGACAATTTGACCGACGAGTTAAACAGGATGGTTTCACTAATAAATACTCATTTGAAGTCAATGATAGAATTATCATTTTTGTGCCAATGGCATCAAAGGTTATTTACGAGGATCAAGTGAGATTGCCAAAAGATTATTGTAAAATGAAAAGGAGTGATTGACATAAAGAGGATGACCCGAATGAGAAAAAAGAAGAAATGGAACAAGCAACAATGAAGAGAAAAGAATAAAAAAAAACAAAGAATTTTTATGCAAAGGCAAGTGAGATCAAGAGAGCATTATTTTTAAACCAACCAATGATTGTACTTCTTTACAAAGAGGCATTCTTAAACACTAATTAATGTGACAATACTTTGTCTAGTTCTATTGTTTCTCTTTTCCAAGAGTTTCAAGATGTCTTTCCTGAGGATATCCCACAGGGCTTACCACCCATTCTAGGGATTGAGCATCAATTTGATTTTATACCAAGAGACACCATTCCAAGCCATCCAGCCTATATAAGCAATCCCAGTGGGACAACAGAGTTATAAAGGCAGGTTGGGGAACTAATAGAGAAGGGGTATGTGAGAGAGAGCATGAGTCCATGCGTTGTTCCGGTAATTCTAGTTCCTAAGAAGGATGGGTCTTGGAGAATGTGCATGGATTGTCAAGCCATCAACAATATTGCAATAAAATATAGACACCCTATTCCTCACGTAGATGATATGTTAGATGAGTTACATGGATCTTGTGTATTTTCTAAGATTGATTTAAAAAGTGGATATCATCAGATTAGGATGAAAGAAGGTGATGGGTGGAAAATTTCTTTTAAGAAAAAATATGGTTTTTATGAATGGTTAGTTATGTCTTTTGGTTTAATTAATGCACCTAGTACTTTCATAAGACTAATGAACCATGTTTTGCGAGCTTTTATTGGAAAATTTGTTGTGGTCTATTTTGATGATATTCTGATCTATAACAAAAACTTCAAGGATCATGTTGAACATTTAAAACTTGTTTTAGATGTTTTGAGAAAACAAAAGTTATTTGGTAACTTGGATAAGTGTACCTTCTACACCAATAAACTTTGTTTCTTAGGATTTGTTGTGAGTGTGCAGGGTATACAGGTTGATGAAGAAAAGGTGCGTGCTATACATGAGTGGCCTAGTCCCACTAGTATAGGCAATGTTTATGGTTTTCATGGGCTTGCTAGTTTCTAATGATGGTTTGTGAAAGACTTTAGTAGCATAGCTGCACCACTCACCGAATTAATCAAGAAGAATGTTGGGTTCAAGTAGGGAGAAGCGCAGGAAAAAGCATTTCAATTGATCAAGGAAAAAACTTACCAACGCCGCTCTTTTGGCTTTACGCGATCTTTCTAAAACATTTGAAATTGAATGTGATGCTTCAGATATTGGCATAGGTGCTGTTCTTATGCAGGAGCAAAAACCAATTGTTTATTTCAGCGAAAAGTTGAGTGGGTCCACCTTAAACTATCCAACATATGACAAGGAGATGTATGCATTGGTTAGAGCCTTGGAAACTTGGCAGCACTACCTTTAGCATAAGGATTTTGTGATTCACACCGATCATGAGTTTTTGAAGCACTTGAAAGTCAACACAAGCTAAATAAAAGGCATGCTTGTTGGGTGGAGTTCATTGAGACATTTCCTTATGTCATTTGATACAAGCAAGGTAAGGAAAATGTGGTTGCTGACGCTCTTTCTCGAAGATATGCATTACTTTCTACTCTTGATGCAAAGTTACTTGGTTTTGAACATATTAAAGATTTATACAGTTGTGATGTTGATTTTTGTAATGAATATCAAGCTTGTGATAAAACTACTTGCGATAAATTCTTTAAACATGATGGGTTTCTATTTTAAGAAAATAAGTTATGTGTGCCTAGAAGTTCTTTGCGAGAAGTGCTTGTACAAGAATCTCATGGAGGGGGACTAAAGGGACATTTTGGAGTTGCAAAGACTTTAGCTATTTTGCAGGAACACTTCTATGAGCCACACATAAGGCGGAATGTTGTCGAGAGGATTTGTGGTAGGTGTATCACATGTCGACAAGCTAAATCTCGAGTGCAACCCCACGGTTTGTATACTCCTTTACCAATTCCTAATGCACCTTGGATTGATAATTCTAGGGACTTTGTGCTAGGTTTGCCTAGGAGTAAACGTGGTAGAGATTCAATTTTTGTGTTGGTGGATTGATTTTCCAAAATGGCACATTTTATTCCATGTCACAAAACTGATGATGCTTCTAATATTGCAGATTTGTTCTTTAAGGAGATTATAAAATTACATGGTATGCCTAAAACCATTGTTTTTGATAAAGATCCTAAGTTTTTGAGTTACTTTTGGAAGACCTTGTGGTGTAAGTTAAAAACCAAATTATTTTTTTCTACTACTTGTCACCCACAAACCGATGATCAAATTGAAGAATTAAATAGGACTTTTTCTAATTTGTTAAGGGCAATAATAAAGAAAAATATCAAAACATGGGAAGATTGTTTACCACATGTTGAGTTTGCTTATAATAGGGTTGTTCATTCTGCTACTAAATTTTCACCTTTTGAAATTATTTATGGTTTTATTCCTTTATTTAATTCCATTACCTATTTCTGAGCATGTTAACTTGGATGGTAACAAAAAGGTTGAGTTTGTAAAGCAGATACATGAGAAGGCACAACTGAATATTGAAAAAAGAACAAAGCAATATGAAAAACATGACAACAAGGGGTGACACAAAATGATCTTTGAATTTGGAGATTGGGTCTGGTTACACTTGAGAAAGGAAATATTTCCAGAACAAAGGCATTCCAACCTACTTCCAAGAGAAGATGGTCCTTTCCAAGTACTTGATCGTATCAATGACAATGCCTACAAGCTGGATCTACCAGGTAAGTATAATGTGAGTGCCACTTTCAATGTTACTAATTTAAGTCCTTTTGATGCAAGCACTAATTTGAGGACAAATTCTTTTCAAGAGGATGGGAATGATGCAAATGATAGCATGGATGACGATGACACAACTTCAAGAGAAGATTTAATTCAAGTTTCTTGTGGGCCAATTACTAGATGTCGTATAAAGAGGGTGAAACAAGCTCTTAATGGATTAGTCCAGGAGGCTTGGACTCAAGCAAATTCATGGGGATCTAAGGAGAAAGAGCCGTAAAGATTTATCAACTTATTCCAAGCCCAAGGATAAAGGAGTCAAATTATTTTGGCTGGAAATTTTGTATTTTTATTGTGGTTTGATAATGGCTTGCATGCCAACATGATGTAGTTTTTATTTGATTTAGAAGATATTTTATCTTCTATTTTGTTTTCTTGTAAGATTTAGCCTATATATAGGCCTTATGTTAAATCAGAAGGGGACTTCTGATTCTTGCTAAAAAAACTTCCATTTGGGTTGTTTCCTACGGTTTCCTTAGGATTCCAACAAAACTCTAGGCCATCATCTCTTTTGTACTCTCTCTTGCTATTTCTCTCTCCATCTCTATCGCACTCCTAAACTCCCTCTATTCCTCTCTCTCACTTCCATCTCTCTATCTCACCCTACCTCCATCCCAAAACTTCTCTATTTCCCTTTCCCTCCCTCTCACCTTTCTCATTCCCTCTTCCTAGCTTTCTCTCACACCTTCTTGTTATCTCTCTCCCTATCTCTTCTTCTTTCACTCTCACTCTCTTGTCCTCTCTATCCCTTTTTCTCTCAATATGTTACTCGATCTCTCTCACATGCTCACCTTCACTCTCCCTCTCTCCCACTCCCTCCCTCTCTATACTTCTCTCCTTAATTCTCTTCCTCCCCTTGTCTCCCCTCCCTCTCTTTATCTCCCTCACTCTCTCTCTCTCACAATCTCTTTTTCACTTTCTGACCCTCCCTCTCTTTGTTTGGTCTCTCTCACCATTCTTATCTCATTCCCTCTCAACCCTTCTCACTATCTCTCCTCATCTGTCCCTTATTTCTCTATATTGTTCTCCCTCAATTTCTCACTACCAATCTCGACCTGCCTCAAGTGGTCTCACTCTCTCGATATCATCACTTAAATATCTCTTCCTCTCCTGTTTTTTCACTCAGTCTCTCCCTCTCTCCCTTGATAACTCTCTCATTATTCCACCTATTAGTCCACCTATTAGTCTTTTCGCTCTCAACACACTTTCTCTCTTCACTCTCTCGCCCTCCATCACTTTTCTCTCTTTCCCCCTCCCAAGATCCATTACTCCTTGATTTTCTTCTTATTCATCCTCATCTCTGCTTTTTCCTTAACTTTTACTACGTTTTTCTCTCTCTCTCTCTTTAAATATCTCTTTTTTTTATTTCCCTATCAATCTTATGCTTACTCTTGTTCTCTCTTGATCTATCCTTCTCCGTTTGAACTTTATTAACTTTCACCATCCATATTTTCTCTCTTCTCT
>NW_018219419.1:0-543 GCF_001263595.1 Phalaenopsis equestris | reverse complement strand
ATAAGAGAGATGGAGCAAGAATGAGGTAAAAAGAGAGGAAGAGAGGGAGATTGAGATAAAGAGATAAAGGATGTGACGGAGGGAGGGTGAGTGAGATAGAGAGAGTAGGAATGAGGAAGGGAGGGAAGGAGTTAAAGAAGATAGATATACGAGAGAAAGAGATCGGGACACAGGAGGAGTGAGAAAGAGATAAAGGGAAGGAAAGAGAACGAGAGGGTGAGAAGGAGAGAGAGAGTTAGAAAATAGAGAGGGTGAGAAGGAGAGAGAGAGTTAGAAAATAGATTGAAAGAACGGAGGAGAGATAAAGAGAAAAAGAAGAAGCAAAAGAAAGAATGGTTTGAAGGAGATAAACAGAGTAGAGAAAGGAGGGAGGGGGAATTAAAAAGAGGAAAAAAGATAAGGTGGGGGAGAAAGTGGGACGTAGGTAGGAAGTTTTGAGGGTTGGAATGAAAGGGAGATAGGGAGTGGAAAAGAGAGTAAGCGAGTGAGAGAGAAAGCAGATAGAGTGAAAGAGATAATAAGAGGGAGAGAATGATAGAGAGG
>NW_018219418.1:12718-13049 GCF_001263595.1 Phalaenopsis equestris | reverse complement strand
GGTGTAGAGCCAATTTAATTGGAGTTTTGTGTTGTATATGTTGGGATTGGAACTTGTCCTAGTTTCGGGCAGGAATTCAAGCCCAAAATTGGATTGCCATGGTGGATTTGAGAGGGGGAAATTGATTGAAATGTTCTGAGGAGCTCTTAGAGAAGTTCTCTGAGGAGTTTTACAGGCCTTAGTGAAAAATTTTTTACCACACCTTTCCATGGCCGTGAGGGGTAGATTTTATAGAAATTGTCCAATGGGGAGCTTGGTTGGCCAATTGAGAGCTTAGTCCCACTGCTTAGGTGTCAAGAAGAGGAGCTCTCAGTTCAATTTGGGCTGAGGT
>NW_018219418.1:8059-11688 GCF_001263595.1 Phalaenopsis equestris | reverse complement strand
GGAATTTTTGGAATTTTTGGATTTTTGGGCCATGGGGGGGCATTTTGGTAATTTGGCCATTTTTGTCAATTTTGGCAAATTTGGATGTATTCAAAGTGTTTGGAATAATTTTTGATCAATTTTAGGTATTTTGGCAAAAAATTGGGAATTTTGGCCAAATTTGGGTCCCAAGGGCAGCTAAGTAATTTGGAGGTGTCTAGGGCAAAAGACCCAAGTTAGGCATTTCAAATGTAATTGGGTAGAGAACCAATTTAAATGAGTCATAGACCAATGAAACCCCATTTTGGGTCCCCATATATTGGTCTTAGCCAAGGTATTGTGAGGGTATTGTGAAGATATGGTGAGGGTATAGTGTACCTTAGCTCCAAATCAACACCCAGGGTTAATCCTAAGGCAAAGTAACCCTATAGGAACTCTCCTTGAGTTCCCTCATAATGATCTTATCTTCTAAATATTAGAGGTTAGGACCAATATGTGGAACTTCAAGTTGATTAAAGAAAAGAGTTTTGAGTTTCTAATGGTGAGGGTACCTTTTGTAGTTTTTTAAGACTAATCAATAGGACAGTCCTATGGCTAGACCTAGGCTACTAAAGAAGTTTCTAGACCTCAACTAAAAGTGAGGTCAACACATATCTAAGCCATTTATCTCATCTCATTTCACCAAAAACTCATTGTAGTGGGAAAGATGCTTTTTCATATTAGAAAACTTCATTACATAAACATAGTTTAGTAGTTATTAATTCTAAAACCTGCTTTTAAATTCTGCTAGTAGTAAATAATTTAACTTTAATAGTATCTTAAATATTTGGAATTAGTGACAGTAATTTTGTTTGATTTTTGTAAATTTCCTAGTTAATTTATCATTTCAAATTTAAACATTCGTCCTGTGATTGATATTTAGGACTTAAATAAAAAATCTTATATTACTTGATGACGATACGTATACTTGCGTAGAACCCCAATCTTAAGAGCTTAACGTTATTACTACTAAAATAGCACATCATGTTTTTGGCATTGTTATAAAGCGGAGTCAACTTTATAAATTTTGCACAACTATATTCAACATATAAAAAATCAAAAAATATATATATATATAATCAAAAATCTAAAAAAAATATAACTATATATATTTAAGAGTATTTTTAAGAAATTTTTCTTTGTTTATTATATTTATTTATGCGAATAATTGGATTTGAAGGTTTAGTACCTTACGATTCAGAATTAGAACGTACTACTAGAAAAATTTAAAAACAACAAAAAGAAATTAAAATTTTGAACAAAATGACGAATAACTTAGATAATCAAATGAATGAAAATTGACAAAGACCTTTAAAAGATTATGCTAATCCAACAACAGATGAACTTCACTTAACTATTCAAAATCCTAATGTTGCTGCTAATTCATTTGAGCTTAAACCTGCTATTTTCTAAATGGTACAAAATAATCAATTTGGAGGAACACCTACTGAAGATCCTAACTTACATCTTGCTAGTTTTCTTGAGATTTGTGCTACTTTTAAATATGACAGAGTGTCTAATGATGCTGTTAGGCTTAGACTTTTTCCTTTTTCATTAAGGGATAAAGCCAAAGCTTGGTTAAACTCGTCAGCACCTGAATTTATTAGAACTTGGGGATAACTACCACAAAAATTCTTGGCTAAATATTTTCCACCCTCGAAAACTGCTAAGCCTAGAAACAATATTACATCTTTTTGTCAGTTTGAAGGGGAATCAATATATAAAGCCTGAGAAAGATTTAAGGATCATCTTAGAAAATGTCCACACCATGCTTTACCAGATTGGTTAATAATTTAAACTTAAATCTATTATAAATTCTGCTACAGGCGGATCTTTAATGTTAAAACCTTTTGATGAAGCATACTCTTTGATAAAATAAATGACGACTAATAATTTTCAATGGCCCTCTGAACGGGTAAATCCTAAGAGAATAGCTAGTATTCATGAATCTGATGCAATGTCTATTTTAGCATCTCAAATTGCTGCTATATTAAAAAAATTGATCAAATTGGAGTGAAATATTCTCAAATACCACTAGTATTAGAGGAAAATTCACTAGGACAAATAATTGATACTCAATCATCTTATGAAACTTTGAATGCTATTAATAATCAAAATAACAATCTTTATTCTAACTATTACAATCCTGGATGGAAAAATCATCCTAATTTTAGTTGGAATAATTATAACAATTCCCTCAGGAAGTTTAAAGAATTAAGGAAATCTTAATTATCGACCTTATTATCCTCCTGGATTTAACTCTAACCCTAACCCACAAGTTAAGGAAAAGAAGTTAACGATGGAAGAGGTAATGTTGAATATGGGAATAAAAGTATTACCTGCTCATTTAAAATATGTATTTTTAGGAGATTCATTACATTTCATGTTATTGTATCTTTAGAGTTAACTGAAATTCAAGAACAACGATTAATAGAAATGTTAAAAAGATATAAAAAGACTTTTGGATGAACTTTAGCAGATATTAAAGGAATTAGTCCTTCAATTTGTACTCACAGAATTTTATTAGATGAACAATACGAACCTAAAGCTGATCCCCAGAGGAGATTAAACCTAATAATGAAAGAAGTTGTTAAAAAAGAAATTTTAAAATGGTTAGATGGTGGAATTATATATCATATTTCAAATAGTGTTTAGGTAAGCTCAATTCACTGTGTTCTAAAAAAAGGAGTGACTGCTGAAGTAAATGAGAAAAATGAATTAATTCCAATAAGACAAGTTACTAGTTATAGAATTTGTATAGATTATAGAAAATTAAACTTGGCCACCAAAGATCACTTTCCTTTACCCTTTCTAGATCAAATGTTGGATAGGTTGGCTGGAAAAAAAATATTACTGTTTTTTAGATGGATATACCAGTTATCATCAAATTGCAATTACTTTTGAGGACCAAGATAAGACAAATTTACAAGACCTTATGAAACATTTGCTTTTCGTAGAATGCCTTTTGGACTATGCAATGCACCTGCAACATTTCAAAAATGTATGATGTCAATATTTAGTAATTTGATTGAGCTTGGAATTGAAGTATTTATGGATGATTTCTCTGTGTTCTGGACTTCATTTGAATTATGCTTAAATAATTTAGAAAAAGTTCTAGAATTATGTGAAAAAATCAACCTTGTACTAAATTAGGAAAAATGTTCATTTATGGTTGGCAAAATGTCAATTTATGGTTGCCGGAGAAATTGTACTTGGGTATAAAATTTCTGAAAATGGCATGGAAGTAGATCCTGCAAAAATTCAAATTATTGAAAAATTACCACCACCGACTACGGTCTGAAAGTTAAGAAGTTTTCTAGGACATGTTGGTTTCTACAGGCGTTATATAAAGAATTTATTAAAAATAACTAAGCAATTATGCCAACTTTTAGAAAAAGATATGAAATTTGATTTTAATGACAAATACATAAAAGAATTTAAATTATTGAAAGAAAAATTAATCACTGCATCTATAATAATACCAACTGATTGGGAGAAACTATTTGAAATATTGTAATAATGTGCGATGTTAGTGATTATGCTATTAGAGCTGTCTTAGGATAAAGACACAACAAAGTTTTTAAAGTAACAAAGTTTTTAAAGTAATATAT
>NW_018219418.1:6011-8020 GCF_001263595.1 Phalaenopsis equestris | reverse complement strand
AAATTAACTACACTACTACTGAAATTTATTTACACTACTACTGAAAGAGAGTTATTAGCTATTGTTTATGCCTTTGATAAATTTAGACCTTACTTAATTAGAACTCATACAATAGTGCATACAAATCATTCTACTATTAAATACTTAATGCAAAAGAAGGATGCTAAACCAAGGTTAATTAGATGGATTCTTCTATTGGAAGAGTTTGATTTTACTGTAGTTGATAGAAAGGGAATGATAATCAAATAGCCGATCATTTGCCTAGATTGGAAAAAGAAATATTAACTAATTTTGCAAATGAAATTTTAGAAAATTTCCCTGATGAACAATTATATAGTATTTTATGAAATAGATACTCTGTGGTATGCCGATAGAATAAATTATATTGTAAGTGATATTCTACCACCAAATATTAAGAATCAATAATTAAAGAAATTCATATATGATTCAAAATTTTATTTTTTGGGATGACCCATATTTATATAAACACTATTTTTGGGACTATTTTTGGGATGAATTTTTGGGATGACTCATATTTATATAAATATTGTAAAGATCTAATTATTAGAAAGTGTGTGCCTTATGAATAAACTCAACAAATAATTGAAATATGTCACGATTCTTAATTTGGAGGATATTTTGGAACAAATAGAACTACTTATAAAATTTTGCAAGTTGGATTTTATTGGCCTACTCTTTTTAGAGATGTTAATGAATATATTAAAACATGCGATAGATGTTAGTGAGTAGGAAATATTTTTAGAAGAAACGAAATGCCTCTAAAATACAAATTGGAAGTTAAAATTTTTGATGTGTGGGGATTAAATTTTATGGGACCATTTATGCCTTCATTTGGAAACTTATATATATTACTTGCTGTTGATTATATGTCCAAATGGATTGAAGCCGTTTCTGTTACCTAAATGTGATGCTCAGAGTGTTTCCAATTTTTAAATAAAAATATTTTTACAAGATATGGAATGTCGAGAGTAATTATTACAGATGGAGGATCCCATTTTAGAAATAAGAGAATCGAGAAATTGATAACGAAATATGATATGATGCATAGATTCTCTTCTGCTTGTCATCCTCAGACTAGCGGTCTAGCAAAAATATCAAATCGTGAAATAAAACAAATTTTATGAAACGTTATAAATCCCTATAAATTGGATTGATTTGCTTATAAATTGGATTGATTATGGGCATACATAACTGCTTATAAGACTCCTATAGGAATGTCCCAATACAAACATATTTTTGGGAAAACATGCCACTTACCAGTAGAATTGGAGCATAAAGCATTTTGAGCTATTAAAGAATTTAATTTTAATCTAAAAGATGCTGGTGAGAAAAGATTATTGCAACTCAATGAACTTGAGGAGATTAGAAATGAAGCATATGATACTGTAAAAATCTGTAAGGAGAAAATAAAAATATGACATGATTGAAAGACTATTAAGAAAAGTTTGAACCTGGATAAGAAGTTTTATTATATAATACAAGATTGAGATTATTTCCCGGAAACTAGAAATCCAGATGGTTAGGACCATTTAAAGTGATTACAGTCTATCATTATGGAACTGTGGTTATTAAGGATCTTAAAACTGGAAAGATATTTAAAGTTAATGGGCTTCAATTGAAACATTATTATGAAGGACACATATCATAATTTTAAGAATTTTTAATGTTAATTCAACCCAATTAAACAAATGATATGTTAGGTTGACGAGCGCTTTGTGGGAGGCAACCCATATATAAATCTATATATCTATATATTACTATTTTGCTAATAAGTGTGTTTATATATTAGGAAATAATAGTATTTTAAGTCCTACACAATTTTATATATATAAATTAAGACAAATATTGGTATTGGAGGAAAATTTAGAATCAAATTGCACAAAAAAAATTCGGACGCGAATTTGGCCTCCGGAGCCGACGGCGCCAGAATGGGCGCCGATAGCACCATCGGGAGCACCGATGGCATCCTAAGCATTTTTCTCGTGCTG
>NW_018219418.1:0-5998 GCF_001263595.1 Phalaenopsis equestris | reverse complement strand
AACCGTTTTGGCAAACTTTGGCGGGATTTCGCTCCACAATAACCGCTAAGAGGTGTTTTTAAAGTCCTAAAAACTGACTTGGACGTCCAAAAACTTCCTAATTTTGAATTCCATGACTTTCAATTCCAGAAATACTTCAATGTATGGAGTTTTCAATAGAAGAAAGTTTATCAGTTTTGATGCGTAGAGATTATACAACAAAGTCATCACAAAGAAGAGACTTATCAAGGAGAGAGACTTTGTCAATCATGGAGTGAGTAATCCAAATTCACAGATCGAGAAAATCATTGTATATAGGAATTGGGAAGTTCTGTGCTATACTACGCTGCAGTTGTAGTACCCATAGTAAAAGAGTTTTATGCTAACTTACATGGAATTACCCAAGAAGTTGTCTTTGTTCGAGGTAAGGTTGTATCATTTACTCCAGCTCAGATTAATGATTTGTATATGATAGAAAACTTTCCAAGCTGTCATTATACAAATTTTATCCTAATGAAAGATATGATGCAATAAGTATATAATTTTCTGACGGATGAACATGATAATTGGAAAATCAGAGATGAGGGATACGTTAGTTTCTCTGCTTTGCTGCTTAATTCAATTTCAAAACAATGACATTTCTTCATATCTACAAAACTACTACTTACCATGAAGATTAGTAGAGTTACAAGAGAAAGTGGCATTCTAAACTATTGCATTCAAATGGAAAAACCCATTGATGTGGAATCTATTATTTTTCAAATCTGTTATGGGTATTATCATGAATGGGCTAATATATGGACTTGAGCATCATTCTTCAATTTTCTAACTTTACAGTCAATCTCAAGTTCCATATGAAAGTTGGGAAAAAGTTTTATTACCCTGGAAATGGGCTCTGATCTTTGGATACTGTTAAAATGCACAGTACAACAATAATTCAGATTATATTTCACTTATATTTTCTTAGTTTGCAACAAAACCAAAAACTTGATCATAAAGAAAAATAAGAATTTAACTTTTAATTTATATATATTGGGATACTATGCAAGTATATGTATCGTTATCAAGTAATATAGGACTTTTGACTAAGAACTGAATATCGAACCCACAGGGATAATACACAATATGCATTATTGAACAAAAAACTTTCTATTTTTAGAAAGACAATTATTTAAACTAAAGATGATTCTTGCAGTGATGAAAATTTAAATATTTTTAGTAATTTCAATATTTTGATAGAACAATAACAATTTAAAAAGATAACTAGAGTATTTGCAGAAGAAAAACACTAAAAATGAAAAATATCTTTCTTCTTTTCATGAATCAGTAATTAGTAATAAGAATTCTATTGTGGAAGTATGCAAATTGTGTTGTGTCAAGTCTGAGCAATAATATTCTTTACCCTTACTAGAGATGCTATAAAGAACATTGGCTAATTTAAAGTTTGAATTGTACTGAAAACCGGCTAGGCATGGAAAATACTAGCTCTCACTCTAGAGTTCCCTCAATTCCCTCTATCTGAGGGCTAACATCTCGTATCAAAACCTAAAATAATAAACCAAGTTGGGGGCTTTAACCTGTCACTTTAAATTCCTCTAACTCTGCACCCTTCAATGAATATTTCCCTATTTATTTGCACTCAATCATATGAACTACATTCTCATTCATACAACCTCATGTGAGTCTTTCCAATTATTGACTGAGACAATACCAACCCGGTTCTTACATATTCTCAAAATAAATTTTAACATCTGGATTGGCCAAATCAAGAAGTAAATGAAGTGCATGGATTTAAATCATCACAACTTTTTCCAACATTAAAGATCAATACTCTCCGCAACTTTCATCCAACACTTAATTACTTATTATTTTAAGAAGAAAGATAAAGAAAACTACTCAGAATCCATGGAGAGAACAAAACCACACTTTAGTTTAAAGGTAGAATTCATTGTTAAACCAACAACAAGTCTCAATTAAAACAAAAAGTAGTCTAAAATAAAAGATATAAACTTATCTCAAGTCCTCCACCAAATTCTTGAAGTTTCTTTGAATCTCTTCTCTTTTACAACACTCTCAATATAAAAACTGAAATAAAATGGATAAAATAAATATGTGGTGCTTGAAATCTCTCCAAACTAACTCCCCAATTCAAGAAATTTCAAAACTTTCTCTTTTCAAGCACACTTTCAAAGACTCAATCTCCAGTCTTTTATAAATCTCCAAAAGGTGTCTTGGTATCTCTTCAAAATATGTCTTAATTCGATGTATTTCTCCAAGAGATGTCTCCTTTCACAATAATTTTCGTCCATGGTGGTTGAAACCACCTATTAAGCCAATGGGTGACTCAAAAACCTTTTTCAAAATTCACAAAAACTGAATTTACTCGTCCAATAACTGCGACTGACGCTTAAGCGTGGGGCCTTTGGCGCTTAGGCGAGGTCTTCTCTGTTTAACCGGCACTTAAGCGCCAGATCTGGTCCTAAACCTAAATTTGATCTTTTTTTGCACATTTAAGCATTTTTCACGTTTTTACCTGTACCTGAAAGAAAAACACACAAATACCTTCCATTAAAGCGCAATATCTCAAACATAAGTATAAAAATGCATCTAAAATACTATATATTTTAGGTGTATCAAAATCCCCGAAACTTAATCTGTTACTTGTCCTCAAGTGACACTTCAATCTTTAAAAACTAAATAAGTATGATATGTATATGAGTTTCTTTAGGGGTTACTAAAATTTAGATTTAGAAATATATTAGACCAATTTAGAAAAAAATATTCAGTAATTGAGACCAACTTAAAATTTAGAAATTCTTAATGTTAGAAAGATAAAAATATGAGTTCCTATCTAATTCAGAAATATTGTAGATTTTCCAAATTTAGAATTTAGTCCTTTTATTTTCTCTACTTAAAATTTTTTATTTTAAATAATTTTACTTACTATATTATATCCCTAAGGTTAAGAGTTTCTCAAGTCTTATACTTTAAAAAGATTAAATGTGGAACCTATTTTTGATTAGACACTAATTCTCAAGCTTCTCCTCCCTAACCTTTTCTCTTTTTCTTTTTCTTTTTCTTTTTCTTCTCTTCTTCTTTTTTTTCTCTCTTTTTTTTTCTTTTTCTTTTCTTTTTCAGGCAAGGATTACTATATCTGGATAGGCCTTTAATAATTTTGAATTCCACTTCTCCTTTCCTAAAGCAAAGTCTTGATATAAGTCATTTAATTATAAATATAATAATAGTTTTGAAAATTATTTTAATAAAAGAAATTTAAGTATGAAAAATAAAAGTCTAAATTATCTAAATTTTTCAAAAATATAAATTTTCTTACTAAAGATAGTCACACTATATTAAACATTTTCTACACTAAAAACTTTTAACTTAAAGTTTTTCTTCTCTACTAAAAAATTTCAACTAAATTTTCTTACTCATTTCTAAAATCAAATTTTACTTCCTTAATATAACTTTATATACATAATAATTTTTTTTTTCTTTTCAAATCAAATTCACTTATAGCATATTTGAGAACAAATAAAATTTCACTTTTGAAAATATTTTTCATCCCCCCCAAACTTAAATTTTTAACAGATTAAACAGTTTAGCATCAAATATATATAAGCAGAAATGAAAATAAAAATAACTGCTAATAGGAAATTTTATACCCTAATGATACAACTATAAAACTAAAAACATGAGTAAAATTAATTTTGATCAAATTTTTTACTATTTTCATTTCAATACAAATTTTTTACTATTTTCATTTCAATTCAACATGTAGAGATTCAATAGACTTCTAAACAGTGGGTGTAAACATAAAAGTAAACTAACACACTGACTTTGACTTCACAATCTCAAAATAAAAACAACACACAAACATGATAAAAGAAATATACAGGGTAGCAGTTTCTGAAATTTAAATTTAAGATCTAAGTTAGCAAGATTTTTAATCTTTTCAAAAGACATAGAATTAAGTAAGGTTCTAAACTAACTAAATCACAAAACTCACAACAGTTACTACCCTAGAATTTAAAAACAAAATATTAACTAACACAAACATCGCAACAACAATAAATAAAAAAAATCCAAAACACAACACATAATTTAAATCAACACACAGATGCAAATGTAGCAGTACCAGGACCACATAGTCCTCAACATAATACAAACATAAAAATCTCTCAATCCTACTCCTCATCTTCTGAATCACCACTATACCATTTTTCTGCAGGCTCATAATTAGGATATCGAGGATATGGATGAAATTGCACTTCTAGGTCACCTTTAATTAGGCTCTCCAGAGACGGGTGGAATTTCTCTTCATAATCACTCTTTCTCCTATTATATTTATTAGTATGATCTGTAAATCATTCTAAATTCTAAACTTTACAGTGGTAAAGTTAATATTGTCCATCATCTTCTGTAATAATGCGTCTCGGGTCTCAGTAGACTCATTTTTAGATGTAGAAGCACGTGAGGTAGATGGTCTAGACGTAGAAGTAGCAGAGGTAGAAGCAGCAAACGTCTCCATTCCATAACTCCTAGAAAATACTCCTCTCCAGCTAAAAATATATTCACCTTAGTGATGGGCTTTAGAGGTAACAATACTTCTTCCCAGCTATCATATTTAACTCCAGCCTGCTCACACAAAGAAAAGATCAAGGAAGCCAATCCCAGACCTGCAGTAGTAACAGCTCTGGCAGAACTGATGATACTCTGATAGATCAAAGCTCCAATGTTGATGAGCTTTCCTTCCTGAATACAATAATTTAACGTTGCTCTCTCACTTGTAACTTCACTGAGATGATTTGTTGGAAGCAGATGAGCAGAAATAAAATAGTGTCAGGCCTTTGAAGGTGCACATAACTTTGAAGTTGAAAAATTGACTCTCTTTTCACTAGTGATCTTCCAAAGTCCTCTTCCAACAGTCAAGTAAGAAATAATCTCGTCTAGGTCCGCCTCAGTCAGACTATAATTTGCATAAAAACATAAGGTGTCATATTGTAGATGATAGAACAAGTTGATTACCTCCGATGAAAAAGGTAACAACTTTCCTCGAACCATAACTCTATCGTCTTCAGCCATAGGGAGGTTAGCATAGAACACCCTAAAAACATAAATAACGACAACAGCAGAAAAAACAACAGAATTGTTCCCACTATCAGCGAACAATCAGATCTTCCACTTCTCTAACTAGATTCTTAAAACAACGCTCCTAAACTAGTTTTTGTGATTGAAACGCTTCACTGTACCAATCTTGAGCCTTCGAACTAACAAATTTACTCGAATCAAAAGGGCTCTTTCCTTTGCTCCTCTTCATTCTTGGTGCCATTCTACAAATTTTATAAATTGCAAAAAATCTTCAAAAATCAAGTCTAAAATAGTAAACTAAACTTCTAAAAGCACAAACTAAACTTCCCATGCAATTTTCATAGATGTTTCCTCATTTTTCACCATGAATAGTGGATTTTCGAATTTCTCCAAATGTGCTCAAAATACATGGTGAAAATCCAAAATTTTTGCATAGAAGTAAAGCTCTTACCTCAAGGAACTTGGATCTAACCAATTTCACTTAATTCCACCAAGAAATCTTCACTTCATTTGATTCCACTAAGAAATGTTCACTTTAGATGTGCCTCAGCCCTAAAAAATGCAAACTCAAGAGGTTGAAGGGGATGGTGGCGTTAAAAATTGTGATTTTTGGGCTGAAATTTCACTTTTAACCGTTTGCAAACTAGTTTTTGTGAACCGGCGATTAAGTGCAGATAAGTGGCGCTTAGGCGCCTGCCTCTTGGGTTAGCTCACACTTAAGTGCGAGATGTGGCGCTTAGGCACAAGTGCAAGATTTTCAAAATTTTCATATTAAAGTATAATGCACTATTTGCCTAAGTAAACCACCCCTAAATGGTCTCATAACACTTAAAAGACTATTTTCAACTTCCTATAACTCCCCTCTCTCTCAAAATTCTCCATAAATTTGAGGATAAAAATAACACAAATTTTCATACAAACAAACTTA
>NW_018219417.1:388186-392756 GCF_001263595.1 Phalaenopsis equestris | reverse complement strand
TAGATTTTATGAGACCATTTATGCCTTCATTTGGAGACTTAAACATATTACTTGCTGTTTGTGACGCTCGAAGTGTTTCTAAATTTTTAATTAAAAATATTTTTACAAGATATGGAATGCCAAGAGTAATCAATACTGATGGAGGATCTCATTTCAGGAATAAGAGAATCGAAAAATTAATCAAGAAATACGATATAATGTATAGATTCTCTACTGCTTATCATCCTCAAACTAGTGGTCTAACAGAAATATCAAATTGTGAAATTAAATGCATTTTAGAAAAAACTGTAAATCCTTATAAATTGGATTGGTCTGCTAGACTAGATACAACATTATAGGCATACAAAATTGCTTATAAGTCTCCTATAGAAATGTCCCAATATAGATTGATTTTTGGAAAAATATGCCACTTACCAGTAGAATTGGGGCAAGGAGCATAAAGCATTTTGGGCTATTAAGAAATTAATTTTAATCTAAAAGATGCTGGTGAGAAAAGATTATTGCAACTCAATGAACTTGAGGAAACAAAAAATGAAGCATATGTAATGCAAAAATCTATAAAAAAAATAAAAATATGGCATGAACGGAAGATTATTAAGAAGAAATTCAAACCTGGACAAGTAGTTCTATTATATAATTCAAGATTGAGATTGCTTTCAGGAAAACTGAAATCCAGATGGTTAGGACCATTTAAAGTGATTAAAGTCTATCATTATGGAATTATTGTTATTAATGATCCTAAAAATGGAAAGATATGTAAATTTAATGGTAATCGTTTGAGACACTATTATGAAGGGCACATACCTCAATTTAGAGAAGTTTCAATGTTAATTCAACCCAACTAAACAAATGATATGTCGGGCTGACGAAGTTAAACCAAGCAATTTGTGGGAGGCAACCCATATATATATATGTTTATGTATTACTACTTTGTTTGATAACTGATAATAATCCTACACAATTGCATTTATTATAAATTAAGCCAAATGTTGGTATTGGAGGAAAATTTGAAATTAAATATAACAAAAAATGAAAGTCGTAAATTTTGGCCACTGACACCGACGACACCAGAATGTGAGCCGATGGCGCCCAAGAAAATGGACTTCAGTGCCGGTAGCGCTAATCGGGAGCGCCGACGGTAACGAGAGCGGTTTGACGGTTCAAACAACTTTTGGCAGACTTTGGCCAAATTTCGCTCCATAATAACTGTCGGGAGGTGTTTTTAAAGTCCTAACAACTGCCTTGGATGACTAGAAACTTCCTATTGAATTCTAGGGCTTCTAATTCTAGAAATACTTCAAGGTATGGAGTTTTCAATAGAGGAAAGTAAATTAGTTTCTATGAGCAGAGATTATACGACAAAGTTATTACGAACAAAAGATTGATCAAGGAGAGACGTTTTGTTAATCATGGATTGATCAATCCAAGTACTCCGATTGATAAAATTATTCTGCAAAGGCAATGGGAAGTTTTGTATTACAGTACCGCTACAATTATTGTACCTGTAGTAAAGGACTTTTATGCAAATTTACAAGGAATTACCCAAGGAGTTGTCTTCGTACGAGGTAAGGCTGTACCATTTTCTCCTGCTTGGATTATTAAGTTGTATATGATAGAAAATGTTCCAATCTATCATTATACAAATTTTATCCCTACCCCTACTCGAGATTTGATGCAAAATGTTTATAATTTTCTGACAGATGAAAGTGATATGTGGGAAGTATGAGATGAGGGATATATCAGTTTCTCTGCTTCATCACTTAATCCAATTTGATTTTCTGGGGGATGAAAGTGATATGTGGGAAGTACGAGTGAGGGATATATTAGTTTCCCTGCTTCATCACTTAATCCAATTTTAAAGCAGATGCATTTCTTTATTTCTGCAAAATTACTCCCTACTATGAAGATTAGTAGAGTCACCAAAGATAGTGCTATTTTAAATTACTGCATTTAAATGGAAAAACCCATTGATATAAAATCAATCATATTTAAATCTGTTATGGGTATCAATATGAATGGGCCAATTTATGGAATTGGCCATCCTTCTACAGATTTTCTAATTTGCAGTCAATCCTAACTGCCATATGAAAGTTGGGAAAAAGTTTTACTACCTTTTTATGGGAAAAAGTTTTACTACCTTGGGAGCCCATGATCCCTATTGATGATAATTATGTTGGAAATGAAAATGAAGCATTAAATGCTATTATAGATCATCCTTCACATTCTTCAACTCCATTAATACCATCAACTGTTGGAAGTTTGCTTGCTTTGGAGAAGAAATTGAAGAAAATTGAAAGGGAACTTCAGAGTATTATGAATGCAGTGGGAGATCTTAAGTACCTTTTTGATCACCTAGATTGGAGAATGAAAGAAAATTTTGATCATACTGGAACTTTTGAAGCAGGATTAGTTTGTATGTTTAAAGAAAATGGGTGGATCAAAGAATATTTGACAGATCAATTCCCATACCGATCGTTCTATAACATATATGTTCATTACCAATCCATGGGAGTTATTAGAGGAGGAGAAAGCACTGAAGAAGAGCCAGAATAATTGAAGACTTTGGATTCTATATTTGTTTAAGAATATTTATGCATTTAATGTAATTGTGTTTATTGGATTTGGTTTGGTTTGTTTTGCTTTAGAATTCTAAACTTTTATCTGAACTTTGATTTTATTATATGTATAGTTTTGTGTCAGTGTTTAGTGTTGTGGCTTGATTTTGATGCTGATTTATACTTTGATTGCTTAATAGGTGTGAATGTTTAATTTGAAAAACATATTTGTACAAAGTGTATTTTCATATTTAAAAGTTAGTTTGTTGTTGTTTGTGAAAATGACTGTTTGTGAAATGTTGATTTGTGAATTATTGTTAGATAAAAATTTGTGTTTAAAAATACTAAAAAAATTTGGTAGTAAATTGAAAGGAAATTGAAAATTTGAAAAAATCAAAAATTGAATTTCGGGCCTTCAGCGGTGACGGCACTTTATACCCGAGAGCAGCCCTTAACCCCTTAAATTCAAGATTTTCACTTCAAACCTCTATTTTTACCCCTTGAGTTACCTTCAACCTTCAGTTTTCACACCTAGGGCTTGATTTTGGGTGGATTTAAGGCGATTTAAAGACAAAGAAACTTTGGATTTCATTTTCTCTAGGTAAGAGCTACACTTTAAACTAAATTTTTTTTATTTTTACTAAGGATTTTTCTCACATTTCCTAGATTTAAAAGTTTTGGAATTCTTTTGAGAGATTTTGAGAAAATGATTTGGTGAAGAACTATTAATTAGTGGATTTAAGTTTAAAGTGCTTTACATTTTGATTTTTGAAATTTTGGAATTTTTTCAGATTTTTATCAAATATTTGTTAGATTTCCTATGACCCTTAGAGCGAGCAAAAGAAAAATAGATTATGAAGAGTAAAAATTTGTTAGCTATAAAACTAGTGCTCGATTTCATAGTCTTGGTGAAAATAAAAAAGTATTTCCGGATCGTGGTTTCAAAAATCCGGGAGGAGAAGTTGAACAATTAATTATCGCTCCGTAGTGAGAAAACTTCTGTTATTTTAATGTTGATGTTATAGTTGGGGTAGTTATGGAATTTTATGCCAACTTTCTAGAGGCTTCTGATGATTTTGTTTTTGTTTGTGGAAAAAGGGTGGAGTTTACTCTAAGAAAAATAAATGAGTTATATCAGTTAGAGGATGTTTATAGATGTCAATATCATTCATTTTCTGCTACAATGAGGTTATTTCTTTTCTGACTGGTGAGAAAAGGGCTAGGAAAGTAAAGAATGGAGTTAAAGTCAACTTTCCCCTTTCTATGCTAAATGTAGTATCTAAGGTCTGACATTATTTTATTTCTGGAAGAATGATTCCAACAAACCATCATAGTGAGGTGACCAAGGATAGAGCCATTCTGAACTTCTGTATTGAACAAGTGATGGACATAAATGTAGGCTCTATTATTTATATGAACACTCAATCTATTGCTCTGGGAGAAACCACTGGTGGATTGGCACAACATGCTCATATTTACACACTTTGTGAACAGGCAGGAGTTGATTTCAGACCAGATGAGGAGAGGATTAAGCCTCAAAGACCTATTGCCTATTGGGCTTGCAAACATTTTGCAAACATTAAGACTTATGAGTCACATGTTGATTGGAGATCTGGAAGTAAGGGAAGGGATATTCCTTCTACTTCTAGGAACCCAACTTTTAGTGAGCCTACTTCTAGTGACCCCAGTAACAGGGAACGATTGGACCAGATGATGATTCAACAGGGGGATATTTTGAGGATGAATAAAAAATTACAGAACATGGATGCCAGAAATGCTCATACAGATGATTTGATTCGATAAAAGTTTGAATATGATGCTGCTTATGATGATGCTTTAGTGAGATACCTGAGGGGTGATTATTCAATTTAGTTCCCTATTCACCCTGTTTATACTCTATATCAACAACAAAAGTTGGATGTTGATGAAGAAGAAGATGATAACTGGTGATCTTTTTGTTAGTTTGTATGTGATTGGACTTAGTGACTATGTTATGTGTTTTGTGATATTGTTGA
>NW_018219417.1:361203-387952 GCF_001263595.1 Phalaenopsis equestris | reverse complement strand
AAGAAAAATTACCTTTTTTTTTCAAAAAAAAGAAGGAACTTAATTTTATTTGTCCCCATTTAACTATATTTTCAAAATTTTAAATTTAACATGATCTTTGGTATTAGGAGTTAACTTTACATAACTATATTTATGTTTCTAAATATATAGTAAATTTAAGTAAAAATTTTCATTAATAAAGGTTAATTCTAGAAAGAAAAGAGAATAAGACTATGTTTTTCTATTTTTAGTAAGGGAAATTTGTATTTTTGAAGTATTAAAAATCTTAAAAGATTCTTGTAAAAAGAAAAGAATTAAACTTTATGAAGTCTTTAAGTTAATATAAATTTGTTAAGTGAAGAAATGTAAAAACTTTTTAACTTTAAGAAGAGGATAGTGAAGTTCAAAATCATTAGAGGCTATCCAGATATAGTAATCTTCACATAAAAAAAAAGAGAGAAAGAAAAGAAAAAGGGATTAAAAAAATGATCCTGAATAGAAAAGAAAAAGAAAAAGATGCGGGGAGAAGCTTGAGGAGATGCCTTATTAAAAATTGGCTTCACTTGAATCAACTTAAGGAAAAAGACATCGACACATTTTTTAAACTTTTTATTTGAATATTAGCTTAATTATTAGTAAAGTTTTATGATGTCATTTTTCATATGAATATTCTAAGTGACTTTAATATGACAAATTGCAATTTTTCTTCAAAGAAATAGAGGATTTAAAATCTTGGACTTAATTGCTGAATATCCTTACACCTTTAGTATTAACTTGAGTTGTTTTGAATTTTTCTTAAGTTATACTATTATGTTTAGAGAACTAAAATATGGAAATCTAGAAGTTAAATTCTTTATCATATGTCATAATTTTATGTAGTAGAGGAGTTACTTGAGGACAAATAACATGTAAGTTTGGCGAATTTTGATACACCAAAATTATATTCATTTTTATACCCATATTTTATACTTATTTTTGGTGATATTGCACTTTAGTCAAAGGTGTTTTGATGTTTTCTTGCAGGTTGTTGATTTTTATGACTTAAAGAAAAAAGGAAGCAAAAAGGATGGACTTTAGAGTCAAAATGGCATTTTTGAAGAAATACTCAGCGCCGACCGCGCCAAGAGCAGCGCCAACCATGCAGAACAACAGAATAGACTGAGAATTTTATTCAGTGCTGACGGTGCCAGAAGAGCGCCGACAACACCTTTAAACATAGAGCAGCGAATTAAATTTTGGGACACTGCTGCTGACAGCGCCAATGTCGGTTCAGCCCCTGTATGTCGGTTCAGCCCCTGTTTTGAACAATTTTTGAAGAGATTTTGGAGGCACCACTTGGAGAACCGACCCTAGGCTCAAGAGATTTTGGAGGCACCAGATTTTGGAGGCACCACTTGGAGAACCGACCCTAGGCTCTATTTGGGGCTGAAATTCATCAGAAAATAGACTTCTTCATTCCTTCACTCCTTAACGTTCCTTTTAGCTCCACAACGTTCCACCACGCTCCTTTTTTACCATTCTTCATAATCCATTTTCATTCCACCACCACATTGGAGTCAATTAGTGAGTTTTCTTTATAATTTAAAGTTTGTGTGGTGAGATTAAGTGTGAAACTTTCTGTAAGAGTGTTGGAGAAGGGGAAAAGTGAGAGATATCTTCTTCCTGCATTTCTAAGGAAAGGCTACAAGAGATTTGCTTTGAGAAAGTGTTTCAGATAAGTGTTGTTTGTTTATTAGTATTGTATGAACTTTCTTTTATATATGAAATTTGTGTTTTGTTGTATCTTTCTTATGAAGTTTGAGTAGTTTCCTCTATCTTTCTCCCTACTCTGAGATATGGTGAAATGAAGGGATAACATGGATGTGCCAATATTACAATATAAAATAAATTGTGATGATTTTTCAACTCTGAACTTAATTTACTTTTCAATCTGGCCAATTGAATTGTTAAAATGTGTTCTGAAACATACGATCTGAGAAATGGAGTATGAGTTCTACAACAAAGTGAGGATAACATTTTATTTTATGGAGGAGAAATTCGTTCATGGAATTAAGTGCAAATAAATAGGAAAATTTTCTTTGTTGGGTGTAGAATTAGATAATATTTAGGGTGAAAGACGAAAATACCCAATTCAATCTTAGTGTTTAAAAACTAAAGTAAAAACTAAAGCGAGAGACAGCCTTCAGGTGAAGGGAAGTGGGAGCTTTGGAGTGGGAGCTCGTATCCTCCTAGCCTAGCTACGGATTGAGAGACTAAACTTGGGATTAGCCTATGATTTTCTATGCACTGTATCAAGGTAGAGAATTAAAATTGCTCCTTTAAAATTGCTCCGAGAATTAAAATTGCTCCTATTTGACATAATACATATTATAAACATTTATCTCATCTTATTTTACCAAAACATCATTGTAGTGGGAAAGATATTTTTTCACATAAGAAGTCTGTATTACATAAACATAGTTTGTAGATTAGTAGTTACTGTTTAAATCTTGCATTTCTATTTTGTTAATAGTTCAATAATTTAGTTTTTATCTCAATATTCGAAATTAGTGACAGTAATTTTGTTTGACTTTCGGTGAATTTTCTAGTAAAATTTATCATTGCAAATTTAAACATTCCCCTTAGGATCGATATTTGGGGCTTAAATAGAAAGTTCATTATTACCTGATAACAATACGTATACTAGTGTAGAATCTCATTAATAATTTACTATACTTATATATATTTTACATAACTTACTTTTAGTACACGAATCAAGTTTTTGGCTCCGTAGTGGTGTCAACTTCATAAATCCTTACATATAAAAAATCAGGATCAAGCGGCGACTTTCATTATGATGGACGGGGCTTTTGCAAGAACGACTTCCAGTTCATCAAATCCAGTTCTAAACTTAATGGTGGGAGCAATATTGTGAGCATTGCGGCTAGTCGGTAGGTTGCAAGAGAAAGTGAGTGCAGGGAGCGCCATTACAACAACTTCAAAAAGAAAGCTCTTGGGTTTAGTTATTTGGCCAACACTTTGTAACTCTAGTGTGAACGCTAGAAATTAACAAAGGTCAATCTGTAGACTGGGTATGTATTTATTTAGTTTTGACTTGTGAGGATTTTAAAAGTTTAGCAAAAATAGTTTGAAAGTAGAAGGATTTAATCAATTAAGTAAGAAAAGTTTAAGGAGCAAGCGTAGTACGACACAATTTGATTTAATTTGTGAAATTAACAAACCAAACTTGAAAGGGAAGGTGAAGTTTAGGACCCAGTGCGGAACCAACCTCACAACGCAGAATGCCCAGGCGGAATTAATCCAACAACACACCTGTTTGGGGTCTGACCCCACAATAAGATTAAAAGTCTTAATGAACTCTTTAACCTCTCTGTTCAAAAGTAATTGAACAGATCGTCCTGAAGTCTGAAAGAGTTGACTGTACTTACCTAAGAAAAAAAATGAGTGATGCATGCCAAAGGAAGAAGGGTAATTTAGACCATAAGTAACATGGATACATTACTGATATGTGAAGATAATATTCCCTGATTCAAATGGAGAGAAAAGCTAATTCCCTAGTGGAGTAGCCAAAAGCTGTCGACACTATTTTTAGGGGGGGCTGTGGAAGCTGTCGGTTGCCGGAATCAGTGTCTCGTCACCCACTTTGTAGGGACATTTATATATATATATATATATATATATTATAATTTTAGAAAAATATGAAATCTAACTGATCTCATATCTTTCACAGTTTAAATGAAAGAGCGTCTATGTATCCATTGCTCCCTAAAATTATAGATGTGTAAAATTAATAAAATTGACTCCGCTTTGCAATGACGCCAAAAACTTGATTCATTATTTTATGAATAAGAAATTGAAACAATTTATGTTGGGATCCTACGCAAGTATACGTATCGTTATCAAGTAATACATGACTTTCTATTTAAGCCCCAAATATCGATCCCACGAGGAAGGTTTAAATTTGCAATGGAAATTTAAATTAGGAAATTCACAACAATAAAGGAAATCTACTACACTAATTTTGATTGTTTAAGGTCCTATCAAAACTAAATTACAAACTACTAGAAAAACTCTAAAGTAAAGCTAAACAATAACTACCAAACTATATTTTTGTGATGAAGTTATCTAATACGAAAAAAAGCATCTTTCCCACTACAATGAGTTTTTGGTTAAATGAGAGAGATAAATGGTTTTAATATGATAAATGGTTTTAATATGTCTTTAATATGTCTTGTGCCAAATAGGAACAATTTTAATTCTCTACCCTTAGTCAAATGTTATTAAGAATCGTTGGCTAATCTTATGTTTAGTGTTTAAATTCGTGTTTAGGCTGGGAGGATACTGACTCTCACTTCCCTTCCCTTGAAGGCTAACTCTCTCTTTTGTTCGTAAATACTAAGACCAAATTGAGAATTTTACCCTGTCACCATAGAATGTCCAATTCTTCGCCCAATAATATATATTTTCCTATTTATTTGCACCCAATTCCATTAACGAAACACTCCTTCATGGAATTAATTGTGATTCTCACTTTGTTGTAAAACTCATACTCCATTTCCTGGATAATATGTTTCACAACAGATGTTTACATTTTAATTGGCCAAATAGAAAAGTAAATTAAGAACGGAGTGAAAAATCATCACAATTTATTTTATATTATAAAATCGGCACATCCAAATTATATTTTCATTTCACCATTTCTCAGGGTACTGAGAAAGACAATGAAAACTACTCATACCTCATGCGAAAGATACGCCAATATACAAATTTTATAAAAAAAGAAAGTTTATATAACAATAATAAAAAAAATTACTTATCTTTAACTCTTCCTCAAATCAAATCCCTTGTAGCTCCTCCTGGTCTCTTTCTCTCTTTACAAGACTCTTGGTTCTCTCTTCAAAGATGTATGAAGAAGAAATCTCTCACTTCTCTCCCTCTCCAACAACTCTTAGGAGAATTCACACTTTGACTCACCACACTAAACAATACACACAATGGAACAATAAAGAAAACTAAATGAAACACTAGCCCCCCTTTTATCTGATCAAGTTTCGCTCTAAATAAAGCATAATGTCAGTTTTCCAAGAGGTGTATCCAATAAATCTTCAAAAAGCATCCAAATTCATCTAATATTGTAGAAATTTGCCCAGCACTGACATTAGCTCGGTCGGTGCCCATGGTCCAAATTATTTCTTGTGCTCTCTGTTAAATGGCGCCATCGGCACCCCCAATGTTCTAGACTCCTCCTTCATGTTGGCGCCGTCGCCGCTAAGTATTTCTTCCAAAAACTATTTCGACTCCAAATTCCATCATTTTTGCTTACTTTTTTGCTTTAACTACTAAAAATCCATCAAACTGCAATAAAACATGAAAAATACTTTTCTTTAAAGCACAATATCACAAAAAATGTGCATTAAATATAAGTCTAAAAATGCATATATTTTTGATGCATCATCCATCTCGAAAGATAAACACATGACTTGACGGTGAGGCTCAATCAAATAAACTATGAAATGTATGACATTCGTTTGGTCTGCGAAATCATTTTTATTATAAGCTGATAAGTTCTCTTATTTAATTTGAAAAATTAAATATGGTTTAAATAAAGCTGGGTTCGAAAAAGCTTCCTATAAGGGTAAGTCTCTATAGTTAATTATATCAAAGATAACCAAAGTCACCTAGGAAAACTATCGATAAGAATCAAGGGATATTATCTTTAAGAAGTTCAAAGGGTAAGACTTTTCAATGAGATCAGACAAATAAGTGTGAAATGGTAATGACTCAAGTTTTGAATGTTTTATTTTTGGAATCCAAAGGAAGAAGAACTAAGGGATGACACAGATCCTGAGGAGAACCTTGATGACCTCCCAAGGTATCCTACTGTTTAGCTTCAATTTAGAGGAGAAATATTTAAATGTTTCATCCTGCCAATTTTATTAATTAGGACTTACATCCATGTGAAACCATCACACAAATGGCCTGGAGGATGTGAGGATTTAGGTCATGACAAACGACAACCTCAAAATCCTAAAATAAGTTAGGGCTCATATTGTATAGCAGAGCCATACAAAGGCCTAAAGAAAAATTGATGATTTATGTCGACACACTTGAAGTCCTATGGCTCGGTTGTTTAATTTTAAGGAATGGTTTAGCTGGTGTAGACATGCTTAGCTATTGAAGATAGCCGTGATGCCCACAATGCTAGCTCCAAGATCCTCATCGTAACGAGTTTAAGTTTTACAAGTGTCAAATTATAAAGATTGAGTGAAGTATCAGGTTCAAAGGTCAAGTTTTCTAATGTATCAAGTCATGATGTCAAATTAAATGTTTCCTAAGGTTATAGTTACTTAAATATTATGGGGGGGGTTAAAGTTGATTAGAGCGACTCCGGTTAAGTTCCAACAGTTTCCTTATTCCAGTAACACTATTTCTTTTGAATTTACTTAGCTTAAATGAGTTATGAAACTCATTTTAACCAGGGAGATCTCGTTAGCAACTGTGGTTTACCTCCTCCGAGGGACTCCCGTAAATTCAAAATGAAATTTTAAATTTAGTGAAGTTTCAAAAGATTTATGGTTACCTTTGAAACAATTAAATGTTTGTTTTTAAAAATGTTGATTAATTTTTGAAAAATTTGTTTTGATTTTTTTAAGTAAAGTAAGATACTCACTCAAGAAGTTTATAATATTCGCAGAAAATAAAATGACAGGAATTAAATAACACTATTGAGTCCCGAAAGATCTTAATGGATGATTTTAAAACAAGATATAACAAGTTCACTTTGTCCTTCAAAATATTCAAAAGATTATAAAGTGTTTGAGGAATGACCCTGAACTGCTTTAAAGATCCCTTGAAACATTTGAGTTCATTTTGAACTTATCATATTATTCTATTAATCATCATAGGTCAAATTAAAATTACCCCATTACTCGATGAACTTTGGCATTTTAATTATCTCGAGGACAGAGTACTCAATTGGTCAGTTGATATTTTACTTAAGGTTTATGTAGGTGAATTCCCCTAAGGCAAGTTTTAGTCATTAAGGAACTTTGTACCCACCACTAATGTTGGGCTAGTAGTGCTAATCATAAATCATATTGTCCTCTAAATCCCATCAAACAAGTTTTATGATCAAGCCTAGATCACTACCAAACCCCTTTATGAATCTAATGGGAGAAAGACTGACAAAGGTTTAGAAATTTAATTTAGGTGTTATGAATTCTAATTAAAAGAAATTAAAAGAAGTCAGATTTAAAAGAAGTCAGATCATTATTAATTGTGGACTTGATCATAAGTAAAACATCATCTCCCTAGTTTAAGCCCATCACTTGGAAATCATTTCATTTTGATTAACTTCCAAATTTTGATGATTTAAAAAGTTCATAATTTTGTTCTTATTATGGAAAGGTGGCAAGTTGGTTTCTACCTTTTATCCATTATATTTCAATCATCCAAACATAATCATTAGGATCAAAATTGCCCATTTTCACATTAGTTGATCCTAAATTTTGATTAAGGAATTACAATCCTAAAATGACCACTTTACCCTTGCGGCTCTTGTCCTCACAACTCATGAAGCACCATTCAAATGACTTAAGACATTTTGAAATACCCTGTCCATTGAGTAGTTAAAACATCAAAGGAGAAAAATGTGTATATTAATTTAAATAATTATTATTTTAACTTAGAAAATAGGATTTTTAAAAATTAATTTATTTAAGCTATTAAAATGAAGTTTTTGTTTTATGAGAGAAGTATTAGAGGTTCCTTTAGGGTAGAGAAATACTTAGAAAAATTTCATGATTTTTTTGAATTAAGTTTTAATCATTATTTTATAATTATTTAATGGTTTTTTATGATTTGATTTGAATGAAAAATATGTTTTATTTACAAAAATAATTTTTATATTTTTATTAAAGCTCTCTGAGTCCAAAGAACTCAGAGAAATAAATTTTGTATTTTTATTATTTTTAATTGATTTATTACAATTATTTTAATGAGAAAAATAGGAAAATACATTTTAAGCCTTTAAAAATTTATTTTTAACTTAGAAAGATTAGGAAAAATATTTTAATGAGTCACAAGTGATCAAAAAACCATTAGGAACATTTTGAAATATTTTTTGGTATTTTTGGAATTTTTTAATTATTTTTAATTATTTTTTATTCAAAATAAAGCTAAAAAAATCAAATATTCTATCAAAAATTACTTTTATTTTTCTTAAATGCTCCTGATCACAAGGAACTCAGAAAACCACGTTTCATAATTTTTTTAAATTTATTTAATTTACTATAATTATTTTTTTGCAAAAGTACAATGTTTCTTAGAAAATCAAATTTAGTGCTTAAATTTAATCAAATAGTTTTCAAATTTTTACAATGGGTTAACATGATCTTTATGCACAATGTGGAATTGATTTTGTTGATTTTTGATTTATACTTAATTTAATAAATTAATACATGATATATACCTTTAACTAAACATAAAAATTTATAGAACTATTTAAACCATCATGACATTTTTCCTAAACTTCTTTGACCACAGGAAACCTACTAAAATTTGTTCCATAATTTTTCAAGGGGTATTTCAATTTATATAATTAAAATAATCCAAAATAGCCATCCTAACTTGAAAATTAGGGTTGGAAATACAAAGATGTCCTCTAACCTTGGAAGAATCAGAGAACAGAGCCTCTGTCATGAGGAACAAACAATCAAAATTCCAAGCCATGGTGAGCAATGCTTAGCCACAATGAATTGAAATACCATAGAAAGTATTTAATCAATTAAAAATCAAAGAATTTTCAATAAATTTTTATTTTTATTCCAAATTATTCTCCTTTGTTCACTGAGCAATAGAGTATTTTTAAATTATTTTTATGATTTTTCTACACAAACATATGAATTTTTGAAGTTTTGGTCATTTAAATAAATCAGAAAATCTTGATTTTTCTATTTATGCACCACGACGCCAACTCCTCCTACGACACGTCGAGCTTTACACGGGGCGCTCCACCATTTGGCGCCACCAGCCACGTCAATGCCACGCGTCACGCGGTTCACTTATCATCTCCTCGTTCGACTCCATCATGACCGTCCATGAATTAAAGCGTGATTAGAAGGTTTTCTGTTATCGTCCCCAAGTGTCCAAACCAGAGAACCGTTCACACTAAAATCTTAAGATCTTCATCTAGGATCAACATAATCACATGGGGTTTGTTTCTAACACTTCATCTACTCAAGACGCGTCTATCCATACGAATAATCAAGCATGAAATCAAGCCATTACACATGATGAATCAAAATAATCTCAATTTAGGGTTGAGGCTCAATACCTTTGTTTGAGAGGGGAGGCCTTAATCGGATGGTTGTGGCAGCTTTGATTTGGTCCAACAAACCTCCAAATGAATTCCTAGCCCCTGGTGAATTGTTTAGTTATAAGTTCGACCATGCTCGGTTTCAGCTGTTGATCAAAGTCTATGCTAACGGGCATTTGTGATGGTGCTTTTGTGGGGAATCAACTCCTCTCACTATGATGATGGTTTGGGCACAATTAATTGAACTTTGGTGGACTGTGTAGGTGTGGGGAAATATGTCCTAGTTTTGGGGCAAATATTAGTGAAGAAATTGGTTCTGTGGGGTGGCTTTGAGTGGCTGAGAGCAAGGGGATTGAACTTGAGAAGGTTTGGAGAGGCTATGGTGAAATTTTGGCAAAGTTTCCCCAAGGTTTCAAGTTTTCTCTTCTTCGGCTGTGGAGAGGTCAATTTAAAGCCATGACTGCTTTAAAGCCATGAATTTAAAGCCATGACTGCCTGGTGGAGCTCAGGGGGGTTTGATGGGTGCTAAAGCTTAATGAGGTGGAGGGAAGACACAAGCATCCAATTGGAGTGAGCCAAGTCAGAGAGGTTTAATCTTGGGTTGTGGTAACTGGGGCTCCCTTGGGCTGGCTTATTCCAGTGGCTCAGGTGGTGGATGGTGAGGGTTCAGTCATCTCTTGGCTCAAGGAGGTCAGGGGGTGCTTAATGATGGTTAACTCCTAATGACATGGCATGATGGCAATGATATTTTGAGTTAGGCCATAAATGACATGAAAGATTTTAAATTAGGGGACAATTGTTCAGTTTCTCCTCTAGGGTGGGCTAAGTGAGTCAAGCCTAGTCACTAGGGTGCAGAAGTTGGCTGTAGAAGCTTTGGCTTGATCAATTTGGCATGGCTTGGTCAATTTTGGTGCATAGGTTTAATTTAGGTCAAATTGGCTTGAAGTTGGGTTTGGGTTGGGCTAGCCATGAGATTGGACTCAATTCATTGAGCAACTTGGTGTAGATTATTGTCATAAAGAGTTTAAAATATATTTGGAGTGATTTTGAATTGATTTGAAGGGTCAATTTGAAGGATTTTGAGCATTTGATCAATTTTGGGGTGTTGGTTAGACTTGGGTTTAGGTAAAGCTAGAGTTGGGCTAAGTCCAAATTAAGAGTTCAAAATGGTCTAGAGGAATGTTATGAAGAGTTGTCAATATTAATTGTTGTTTGTCAATATTAATTGAGTGTCAATTTTAGGATTTGGGCCTTCAATTTGGTGACATTTGGAGACGTGGCTAAATTGGGGGCTTTGGATTTGGGTGAAACTGGGTTCAAAGTATGGGTCAATTGGGTTGATATTTGGTATTAATTGAGTTTGGTCATGATGAATTTGAGTTTAGAATCGAAATTGGAGAAAATTGGGACCAAATTGGTGGCATTTGAGGTGAATTGGGGTAATTGGGTCTTTAAAGGCAATTTGGGGCTTTTAGTCAAAATGGGTCAAATTGATCAAATTGAGTTCAATTGATAGGTCCAAATTGATTTTAGAGACATTTGAAATGATTTTGAAGGTTTTGGGAAAGTTTGGGCCACCAAGGGTATCTTGGTAATTTTGGCAATTTGAAGGGTAATTTGGTAATTTTTGGATGTTTTAGGAAATTTGGTTGGTTTAAAATAGTTTGAGATGGTTTTTGAACAAACTTATGTATTTTGGGTGAAATTGGAATTTTTAGAGTTTTAAGGGTAGTTTGGTAAATTTGGTAGATTTGAGGGTAAAAGGCTAAGTTAGGTATTTTAGTGAAATTGAGGTGCTAACCACCCTATTTGAGCTTTGAACCAATGGAATTCTCTACTTTGGCTCTTCTATTTATTGGTCTTAGCTTGAACCTAGTCTAAGGCTAGTGGGTCTAGGGGACCATCTACATGAGTCTCCCAAAGGGTTAAAGGATCAAAGCTAGGTAGGCATAGGCTTAAGGTAGTGAGTGTAAGGGTAATGTGCAAGTGTGTGAGTGAGAGCAACCAAGAACACACCACCAGAGGGTTGACCCTAAGGCCAAGTCGTCCGATGGGAACTCTCCTTGAGCTCCCCTATAGTGGTCCCACATAAAAAATGCTAGAGGTTAGGACCAATATGTGGAACTTCAAGTAGAGAAAAGAAGAGTTTAAAACTTCTAATGGTGAGGGTTCCTTTTCTAGTTCTCTAGGAATAGTCAGCAGAAAAGTCCTATGGCTAGACCCTAGGCAACGAAGGAGAAAATTAGACCTCAACCAAAAGTGAGGTCAACATAGACATATGTTCCTTGTGACACATAATTTATTACTTGATTCTATCAATCATTTTACTACTTATGCCATTATCTTCATTTTACATTACTTTTGTAATGAAATAGATGCATGTTTAGGAATTTAGATTTGCTTAGATACTCTCTTATTTAATTAATGTGATGATATTTTCACCATCTATTAATTTACTTTGCAAACTGATCACTTGTAATGTTAAAATATGTTGTGAACATAATGACGTGGGAGGGCTATGATTTCACCAACTAGTGAGTACCACATTTCAACTTGGGTAGAGCCGTTGTGATCACCTGAAGGGGGAGTGCAAATAGACATGGAGATAAGTTTTGATGGGTGTAGAATTAATGTTTTTAGTGTGACAAACTAGATTCTTTTATGAATTTGGTCTAGAGTTTGGACTGTAAGGGTCCCTAGTAGGTTTTATAGAGAGGGTACAGTGGGTAATTTGGAAGTGAGAAGTCAGAATCTACTCTGCATTCTACACAAGCTGGTGAAAAACTCTAGGTTAGCCAATGTTATTTGCTAGCACCGAGAGGGGTAAAGAATATGTACACTTTTATTTATCACTGGCTACATTAAATTCTAAGCATTTCATTCCTACACATTATTTATGTCATTGCACGAGAAGGTTAGTCTTTAACATCTCAAAATTCTCTAAATCAATTTATCCAGATAAGTTATCTTTAGATTTAAGATTTTCATTTAGGAATAATTATGAGAAAAAACTCTTTAATCAACATTGCAAACTAAGATCTGATAGTAGTAGACTAAAATTAGTCTAAGGGATTTCTTACCTAGCTTCTCTGTAGGATTGATACTCGGGGTCTTAAAATAAAATACTATATTACTTGAAATGATACGTATACTTGCGTAGAACCCTTAGTGTGTGAAATATAAATAAAATTCTAATTTTTATAAAATATTAGTTTGCACTAGCTGCTTAAATATAAATTGGGTCAAGTTTTTTGCCATCTTTAGGAGCTTAAAAAACTACGTAATTATGGGTCGAGTCAAGTTTTTGGAGCCTTTGTTGGGGAAGCTACTATAGAACTTTAGGAGAATATTAGTTGAACCTATAAGAAAAAGATTTAGAAATTCTAGTATTATTATATAGTGTGTTTATTTTAAAGAAAAATCTAAAATACTAAATTTTTTTTTGATATCTATCCCATTAGTTAAGTTTTTAAATTTTTATGCGTAGTTCAAGAGCTGCAGACCTTGAATTTTATGACTTAGATTTGAAGAAAGCTTTTAGGAAAATTATGAATAAAAAATGACTCCATGAATTTAATGTAAAAAAGGCGGAGCAACAGAATAATGAATATTCAAATTTGGATTATAATGCTAGTCAAGAACCCCCAATTATTGAGAAAAAATCATTTGGAAAATGGATTGAAACTAATCATGAGATACATAATTCTTATTCTGATTATTTCAACTCACGTTGGGAAAATCATTTAAATTTTAACTGGAATAATAATTTTGGCGGAGAAGACCAATTTTGAGAAGATAATCAATTTAATTGGACATGTAATTGGAATAATCAGGGAAATTTTAACGATGAAATTTCTTTACCTTATATATTTAAATTCAACCCACAGAATGAGGAGAACGAGTTCTTATTAGAAGAGGTTGTGATTCAAATGAAGAGTCACCCAGAGAGTCAAGGGGCCATATTTAGGAATATAGAAAACTAACTGGGGCAGATTATTAATTCAATTAACTGTTATCCTCCAGAGATTTTACTTAATGACCCTGAGATAAACCTTAAGGAGAAAAATAGGGAGCAAGATAAAGCTATCCAATTAAGAGGTGAAAGAGAATTTAAGGATATGACTTAAATAAATGTTGAGTTGAGAAAAGAGGAAAAGGTGATTGAAAGACCAATGGAAGAAATTCCTATAGATTTAGAATAACCTATTTCATTAACCAAGAGAAATATAGAAAGTCCACCTTCATAATTTCCTGTTGACCTTACTTCTTGTTGATGTCTAGTATTTTTTTCTTATAAACTTAAGATTTAGCCATAAGACTTTCATGTTGACTTTCCTGGAGGACTAGTGATGGAACCTTACACCCTTAGAAATTCTAAACACCGCTTTGCTCTTTGATACACCAAAATAAGATGAAACTTTAAGTATATATTTTATACTTATTTTTAGTGATATTGCACTTTAAAGAAGGGTAGTTTTATGTTTTTTTTGCAGGTATATCAATTTTAGGTATTTGGAGCAAAAGTAACAAAAATGATAAAATTTGGAGCCAAAACAATAAAATTTGGGATTCTGGCGCAAGATACGCCAATAGAATTGGTGCAAGATGCGCCAAAACCTAAAACAACACGGTCTTCAACAAACTAGCGCAAGATGTACCAAATTGGTGCTAGATGCGCCATTTGACAGAGAGCTGGCGCAAGATGGACCAAAGATGACTTTTTGCAGATTAAGGCAGTTTGAGATGAATTTCGTGTGAATTTGTAATGGGTCACTTATTCTAAACACCCCTTGAAGTGATTCAATGTATCTAGATACTTTGGAGGGTTCTTTTATGAAGGGATATGCCTCTTGGATCAATGGACATGTCTTTTGAATTCAAAAGAGTTAACTTTCAGATAGAATTTTAGAAGGAAATTTGAATTCTTTTTGGAGGGAGGCAGCCTTTTATAAAAGAGAGGGAAGTCTAGGGCAAAAAAAAAGAAAGGTTTGATGTGGCGTGTAAAGGGGCCAAGAAGAAGAGATAGAGAGGAGAAAATAGAAGGGCTTGGAGATTTTCTTCAAGGATTGTAAGAGGAGAGGGAATGTGAGAGATTTCTTCTTCATTACACTTATAAGAAAGAATTGAGAGTGCTTATAAGGAGAGAAAGGCTTGAAGAGAACTTCTAGGGATTTGCTTGCGAAAGATTGTGAGATAAGTTGTGTCTTTTATTTCTTTTATTTTGTAAGCTTGCTTTTATATATGAGATTCGTGTTTTATCGTATCCTTCTCATGAATTTTCAGTAGTCTTATTTATCTTTCTCTCTACGTTAAGATATAGTTTTGTGAAGAACTGATTTTGTTTTATATGGTTTTAAATGTACTAATTTGTAATGATTTGAATTCCGATCTTCATTTAATTTTTGATATGACCAATTAAAATGTTAAAATGTGTTGAGAAACATATGTTCCGAAAGGGCTTGATTTCTACAACGTGGGGGGAATCACATTTAATTTCATGGTAGAGTATGTCATCCATGGAGTTGACTGTAAATAAATAAGGAAATATACTTTTTTGGATGCATAATTAGAGATTTTAAGGTGACAGATTAAAATCCCCAATTGGGTCCAGTTGATTGAAAACTGATGCGTGATTATTAGCCCTCGGGCGAGGGAAAGTGGGAGCTCTGAAGTGGTAGCCAGTATCCTCCCAACCTAACCATGGAATTAAGGATTGGATTAGTCAATGTTCTTTATGCACTCTAAAGAGAGTAAAGAATAAGATTGCTTCTATTTATCACAAAAAAGTTTTTATATATATCTTCAAATGATTTTAATTTCTTCACAATTGATATACTCATTGTAAAGGGGAAAGATGCTTTCTTAAATTTGAACTTTTCATCACAAAAACTTTGTTAGTTTTCATAAGTTTACTATTAAAAGTTTAGAATCTAGTTTAGCTAATTTTGTCTTTCAACTGCATTTTAATTATCATTCACTCTAGTATTTAAACCAAAGCTTATGACCCCCATTTTGAACTTAATTTCCAATCCACCTCAAGTCTTTCAAATTGATCCAAACAATAATATTTTGTACCATGTTTAAGCACCCTTGGATGCTAATCACATCACCTAATATCCTAATTTGGAGCCATCAACCAATGGTCCCCTAAATCATGGAAACCCATCTCCAAAATATGGTTAAATCTCTAACCCATGCAACCAAACTTCCCAAGCCTCAAGCTTATCTTCATTAAACCCCCCTAACCTACTTGAACCAGCTGGTCACCTCCCCTGTGCTGTCCAGTCGACCCAGTGGCCAAAAAACTCAATGGCCGAGAAGCACCATGGGGTTAAAACTCCACATTCCATCCATCCAAGATGGCTAAACCCAATTGGCCATTATAGCTCTTCTTCCCTTCACCTAAGCGGCCTCTCTGCCACCTTGGATTACCTTATTGGCCATCCCTTCCCCTTCTATTTAAGCACCATCCCTCTTGGCCAAAAGGAGGTGCGTGATAAAACCTTAAAAAAACTCTGCCAAAATCCTCCCAGACGTCCTAACAGCCCAAAGAAGCTCATACCCACTTCCTTCCAGCCTCCATTTTCACCCTCTAGCCCTAATTTGAAGCCTAAAATTCAGGGCTCACCAGAGCATAAGGAGAAGATCCCCACTAAAAGATGTTGACCAATACCACACCAACCTCTACTTACACTAACACTTGAAAGACGCTTGTGGACTCACAATAAAGCTTCAGAACACACCTAATCGAAGCCTTACCTCTTAGGCTAAGGCATACATCATTTCTATCAAAACTGAGCTTGTTTTGGGCTTTTATGAAGAAAATTTTAATTTCATACTTGATCGACAATATAGATAGGTTCAGCTTGACTAAATGAAGGTGTAGGAACAAACCTCATGTGACTTAGTTGAGTATCAAGCAAGATCTTAGGATTTTAGTGTATACGATTCTCGATTTATAACAGATGGAGACGATGAATAGATGCCGTCCATTCGTGCGTGTATTGATCCAACAGCGGAGGTGGAGTCGGACGAAAGATCTGTTCGTGAACAGCGGAACGTGTGGCACGCTGAGGTGTAAAGCGTAATGAATCAAAACTTGCCGCATGTGCTTTCGGACCTGCCGTAGGATTACGGGGCTGCCGCGTGGATATGTAGATAAATGAGCATTTTTTCTTATTTAATTAAATACTGTAATTTTAAAAATTCATAACTTAATGTAGAAAAATCATAAAAATATAATAAAAATACATACTTGCTCAATGAACAGAAGAGAATATTATGGACTAAAAATAAAAATTATTTACTATGAATTTGATTTTTAAATTAATTAAATACTCCAGAGAGTATTTTAATTATATTTAATTAAATATTAATTACCTTGGTTTGAAATTTGGAGGGCTTGTTTTGCATGTGGTTAGAGATGTTCTCTGATTTTTGTAAAGTCAGAGGACACCTCTAACTCGAAAAGGCCTAATTTTCAAGTCTATTTGCCTATTTTTGCTAAAATAATTATATAAATTAAAATAAAAATTAGAAAAATATGAGATTATTTTGGTAGGTTTCCCGTGGTCGGAGGACTCTAGGAAAAATATAAACTAAATTTAAATAATTATGTACATTACTACAAATAATTAAGTCATTTTAAATCATAAAAAATTAAATAGATTTAATATAATCCAAAAAATTATAAAAAATAGTTCCACACTATAAATAATAAGTATTCTATTTTTCTGTAGAAATTTGAAAACCATTTAAATTAATTTGACCGCTAAAGTCTATTTTTCAAGTAAAATAGGATTTTTGCATAAAAATAATTATAATAAATAAAATAAAATTAAGAAAATTATGAAAAATGGTTTTAAGTGTTGTGATCAAGGGCATCTAGGAAAATAAATCTCGTATTAAAATAAATAGTTAATTTTTTAGCCACTATTAAATTAAAAATAATTAAAAATTATAAAAATATAAAAATGCACCAAAGTCTTCTAAATTGTTTTTCTATTCACTTGAGATCCTTTAAAATATTTTTCCTAATTTTTCTAATTTATTTATGTATTTCTAAATGCTAAAAAAGTATTTTCATTATTTTTTCATTAAAATAAGTATAATAAATAAAATAAAAATAAAAAAATTAAAAGTTTTTTTCTGTGAGTTCTCTAGACTTAGAGAGATTTAAAAAAAAATATAAAAAGAAATTTTAAAATGAAATTATATTTTATATTTAATTAATAACTAAAATAAATAAATAACTATAATAATTAAAATATAATTTAAAAAATCATGTAATTTGGTCCAAATGGTCCTCTGACCTAGATGAACATCTAATAATTTTCCCATCAATAGAGATTTTACTTTAATTAGCTAAAAAAATTAACACTGAAAATCCTATTTTGGAACTAAAATAGTTATATTAATTAAATAAAAATTAGTAAAAATCATAATTTTCTCTCTGATACTTTAATTGACTCATGAGTGGGGTACCATAAAAATTTTCAAAGTCATTTGAGTTGTATTTAATGAGTTATGAAGTGGACAGCCTCAAAGGCAAAATGGCAATTTTGGATTTTGATGCTGTAATTAAATTTTAGGATTAATCAAAAGGTAAATGGGTAATTTTGATCATAATTAACTCATTTTGATGTTTGAAACATGTTGAGTTAATAGGTAGAAACCAACTTATCACCTTCTTCATAATACGGGTAAAAATGTAATTTTATAAATTATTGAGGTTTGGAAGCTAGCTTAATTGGTTGACACTAAGGTGGTGGGCTTGAGATTAGGGAGGTAATAACTCACTTATTTGATGCCCCCAATTGGTATTATATGATAAGCATGGTTTTTAATGAGAATTGAATTTCATTTCATTTAACATTTTGATTATTATAAATTTTCCCCGAAGATTGGATTTAAGGGCTTAGTAGTGAGTTAGACTTCATAATTAAACTTTTTTAATGAGGTTTAAAAAAGATAAACATGATTGATTAATGAAAACTTTTAAACACTACAAGCCCAAATTTAATTGTGGGTACAAGATCCTTAATGACTTGAGTCAGCCCTTAGGGGCACCCACTTACATAACTCTTAAAGAAAACAACAAGCAAATGTCTGAGTACCCCGCTCATGGGATAATTAATATTTTAAGGTTCACTGAGCATAAGGTAGATTAATTCATTGAAACTTAATTTAACTTTGGATGATTAATTGAACAATTCAATAAGTTCAAATAGAGTCAACATTTCAAAAGGTTTCAAAAGTTGTCTAGATTTATGACTTGAACACATTTGTGATCTTTTGGATATTTTGAAGGACAACTGGATTTATTATTATTAGGTCGAGAAAATCTTCCATTAATACTTTTAAGGACCCACCAAGTTATGCCTCGAGACTCGGTACTTCAGTTAAATCAATAGATCCCTACACTACTTATCCTATAAGAATTGACCCAATGCTCAAGGATTTGAGTCTTCCTTAAGGTATTTAAATCCTTGTGAGTAACTGGGGATATTTGTTTTTGCCACATATGAATCATCGAGCTTGTGTATGTCTGAGGTCTAGGTGGCTAGAGCAATGACAATAATGTTAATATATGATAATACAAATGATACGATGTGGGATTTAGAATAGTATTTCCTACCTCAAGGACTTTTAATAAAAGGAGAGGACAAGAACCGATGATATTATTCAATGTCTCTTGAGAAGATGATTGCCTCTGATACTGTTAGATTGCTTGTAGTCTTAGCTCGATCGAAGTAATTAACCTGTAGAATGCATCACTCTACAAAATATTTTAAAACAAATCTCTTTTGCATGATAAAAAAAATCCTATATGCATGACAATTAAATTTAAAAATGCAAACTTATATAGGTCCACGATTAATCACTTGGATCGAGGTTAGGACTGCCCTCTATAGATTATTGGGTTGGTAGCTCACAATTAAGGTTGGGAAAAACATAATCCAGCTCTGAGCCCCCACCTTTACCAATTTCTTACACTTAGTTCTGGTCTTTCATATGTGACTACAAGTTTTCTTTTACTTGTGTTTTGCTATGACTCATTTTTTCAGCTTTTTCCGTATCAGATGCTTCTGTTTACTTTCCTGTAATTTATATAAAGTTTCTACAAATATATTATGCTTTATGATGCTAACCATGCAGCGGTAGAGGTATGCATTTATATTTTGTGCAATGCAATTTTACTTTTTTACTTTACAACTTTTTTTATAGCTGCATTTATTTACTTTACTTGCAAAACTATATAAAAACTCAAAAATTAAAAAACATATTTTTTTAAAAATTAAAACATCTTTTAAAAAAAAAACACATAATCCCTCTTTTTGAATTTATGGGAGTCCCTCGGATGAGATAACCCACGGTTGCTAACGAGATCTAAGAAGTTTAAATGAGCTTAACAAGTCATTTAGACTAAGTAAATTTAAAAGAAAGTACTTGTACTAAAACAAGGGAACCGTGGGAGCCTAATCGGTGTCGCTCCAGTCAACTTTATCCCCCCTCCCAAATAATGCTTGAACAACAACAAAACCAAAACATTGAAGCATACATGATAAAACCTTTTGAACCTTAGAATTTAGAACTGTTATTTTGATGAGAAGCTTGGAACTAACTTTGTGGACAACATGACAAGATGTACAGAAGAACAACTTCAAGAGATCAAATAGATATACAACAACAAATCTTTCCTTAAAAATATATATCAAGCCATAGGACTTCGAGGTAGCTAGTCTAGTAGGGCATAAATCCTCAACTTATCTTTAGGCCTTTGCAAAATCATGTTGTGTAATTTAAGCCCCAACTTTTTTAGGCTTCGAGGTTGTCGTTCGTTACGACATAAAATCTCCTATCTTCCAAGCTATTTATATGATTGCTTCATGCAAATGTAAGCCCTAATTAATAAAATTGGTAGGTTAAAACATTTAATAATACCTCTGCAAAATTGAAGCCCAACCATAGAATAATTTAGGAAGTCACTGGGGTTCTCCTCAGGATTCGTAGAATCCCCTAGCTCTCTTCCTTTTAATTCTATAATAATTGTTCCAAACTTGAGATTTTCCCATATTCATACTACTTTGTTTAACCTTGAAAGTACTACCTTTTGAAATTCTTGAAGATAATATTTTCTGATCTAAATTGGGAGTTTCTTGAGTGGCTTCAGTCATTTAAGATGTAATTAACTATAGGGGCTTGCCCTTATAAGAAACTTTAGAACCCATCTTAATATAAACCATATCTAATCTTTCATATTAGATAAAGGAAATTTGTTTCAACATAAAATGGTTTTGTAAACTAAAACGGATTTCATAAATTCTTTAGTTTATTTAATTGAGCTTCACTAGCAAGTAATGTATCTATTCTTTGGAATAAATGCATTACTTGTGGTGTTGTGCTTGTTTATTTAAATTATCATCTATGTGAAATTGGTTTTGTCTCGTATTTTCAAAATTAAACTATTACTTTCCAAAATTATAATATATATGTTAAATTAAAAATATTACTTTCCCAATTTGGCGACCAATAATTTTTTGGCGACTCCGCTGGGGACTTGTTTCTCTCTCAATTACGATCAGGATGTTTTGTCTTCATACACCAATAATGTGTCCATGTCTCTCAAGGTATGGATTACCCTTCTTCCATTGACATACTTAACCCATTTCTTTCTTGGGTAAGTAAGGTCAACTCTTTTGGATTCTAGGACCGTATGTTTAACCATCTTTAAATAGAGAGGTGCAGGATTCTTTAGGACTTCTTCTTTTTGTGTGGGGTTAGACGTCCAATAGGTGTGTTGGTGAACTAGTATCACCTGAGCGATGTGCGTTGTGATGTTAATCTCACAGTGGGTCATAAACTTCACCTTTTCCTAGTATCTTTCAGGTTTGTATTGTTATTTTGCAAATTGAGCCATGTCCTTATGTCTCTTAACCACTGCTTAATTGAACCCTTTTAATGTTAATCACGAACAAGCAATAAAGTTGAAAAATGCATCTTAATGTTTAGAAAATGTAAATACTCAAAAATAAAACTAAAGTGTAGTTTTGTTTTCTCCATAGATTTTGAGTAGTTTTCTTTATCTTACTTCTTAAAATGATAAGTAATTAAGTTTTGGATGGAAGCTGTGGAGAGTATTGATCTTTAATGTTGGAAGAAGTTGTGATTATTTAAATCCATGCATTTCATTTACTTCTTAATTTGGCCAATCTAGATCTTAAAATTTGTTGTGAGAACATGTAAGAACCGGGCTGGTATTGTCTCAGTCCACAATTGGAAAGAATCACATGAGGTTATATGAATGAGAATGTAGTTCATATGATTGAGTGCAAATAAATAGGAAAATATTCATTGATGGGTGTAGAGTTAGAGGACTTTAAAGTGACAGGTTAAAGCCCCCAACTTGGTTTATAATTTTAGGTTTTGATACGAGAATGTTAGCCTTAGGTGGAAGGAATCGAGGGAACTCTAGAGTGAAAGCTAGTATCTTCCTTGCCTAGCCGGTCTTCGGAACTATTCAAACTTTAAATTAGCCAATGTTCTTTATAGCATATCTAGTAAGGGTAAAGAATATTATTGCTCCTATTTGACAAAACAAAATTTGCATACTTCCACAACAGAATTCCTATACTTATTACTGATTCATGATAAGAAGAAAGAAGTTTTCATATTAAGTACTTTTCTTCTACAAAAACTTTAGTTATCTTTTTAAGTTGTTACTGTTTTGTTAAAATATCAAAAATACCAAAAATATTTAAATTTTAAATTCCTACAAAAATCATTTTTAGTTTAAGTAATTATCTTTTTAAAAATAGAAAAGCTTTCTAAAAAGTGTATGTTGCATAATCTTCCCTTTGGGTTCGATATTCAGATCTTAATCAAAAAGTCCTATATTACTTGATAACGATACGCATACTTGCGTAGTATCCCAATATAAATATATATAAATTAAAAAGTTAAATTCTTATTTTTCTTCATGATCAAATTTTTGGTTTTGTTGTAAAATAAAGAAATATAAGTGAAAATTACAGTTAGAACTATTATTATACTGTGCATAAGCATTAAGTAGAAGATCAAGTTTTTGATGTCTTTGCCGATGAAGAAAAGTAAGTAAATTTTTATTTTTATATTTCTATTTTTAGAAATTAAGAAAACTAAGTAAATTTCTATTTTTAGAAAGTCTTATTTAAACTTTAAGTTGTTTTTTATTTTGTGTGTGTTTAGTTTTATTTTATTTGTTCAGGTTCTGTGTGTAGTTCAGGTTCTGAAGGACTAGTGCCTTATGATTCTAAATTAGAAAGAACTATTAGAGAAATTAGTAAAACCAAAAAAATTAAAAATCTTGAAATATTAAAAAAATTACAGAAATGGCAAACCAAAATAATCAAAATACTAAAGTTCATCAAGAGTTTAGACCTTTAAGAGATTATGCCAAACCTACTGTAGATGAACTTCATTGTAGTATTAAAAAACTGTGGCTAATTCATTTGAGCTTAACCCTGTTATCACCAAATAATATCAAATAATCAGTTTGGGGGATCACCAGCCGAAGATCCAAATTTACATCTTCCCAATTTTCTAGAATTGTGTACTAAATTTAAATACGATGGTGTTTCAGATGATGCAATAAGACTTAGGTTATTTCCTTTCTCATTGAGGGATAAAACCAAAATGTGGTTGAATTCGTTAGCACCTGGATCTATCAGAACTTGGGGTGATTTAGTACAAAAATTCCTTGCTAAATATTTTCCACCATAAAAAACTACGAAGCTTAGAAATGATATTACATCTTTTAATCAGTTTGAAGGGGAATCTATTTATGAAGCATGAGAACGATTTAAATAACTCTTAAAAAAGTGTCCACACCATGCTATACCAAATTGGTTAATAATTCAAATCTTTTATAATGGATTAAATGGTTCTCTTAGATATATTATCGATGCTGCTGTTGGTGGTTCATTGATGTGAAAACCATTTCATGATGCTTATGCTTTAATTGAAGAGATGACTACTAATAATTTTCAATGGACTTCTCAGAGGGGTGAATCAAAAGAAAGTAGCCAATATTCATGAAATTGATGCATTTACTGTGTTGGCAAATCAAGTTGTTGCAATTTCAAGGAAGTTAGACCAATTTGGAATGAATGTTTCTCAATCAATTTCCATGATTGAAGAGAATTCATTAGTGGTAGATTCTTAAACATCATTTAAAACTTTAAATGACATATATAATAAGAAAAATAACCCATATTCCAATTATTATAACTCATGTTGGAAGAACCATCCTAACTTTAACTAGAATAACAATTCAGGTGGTAATAATCAACAATGGGGAGCAACTAAGGAAACCCATTGGGAAACTGGAACAACCAAGGGAATAAAAATTATAGATCTACTTTTCTTCCAGGTTTCAATAGTAATATACAGTTTAAGGATAAGAAGTTGTCTATAGAAGAAGTGGTGTTACAATTGGGTAATCAGTTACAAAGTCAAGGAGCTACAATTAGAAATATTGAGAATCAACTTGGGCAAATCGCAAGTTCATTAAGTAATAGATCCCAAGGAACACTTCTAAATAATACTGAATCAAATCCAAAAGACCAGAATAAAGAGCAAGTTAAAGCCGTACAACTTAGAAGTGGAAGAGAGTTGGAAGGTAGGGTTCAAAAAGAGATTGAAGTAGAGAGAGAAGAAATTGAAGAATCAAAAGAGGGTGCTCCGAAAGATTCTAAAAGACCTATTTCTAAGCTGAAAATTGATTTAGAAAAACCACCATCTCCATTTCCTCAGAGACTTTGACAACAGAAGTTGAATAAGCAATTTTCAAAATTTCTGGAAATATTTAAAAAGCTTACAATCAATAAATTAATATTCCATTTGCTGAAGCTCTAGAACAAATTCTAAGTTATGTAAAGTTTATGAAGGATATTCTTACCAGGAAAAGGAAGTTTAAAGATAATGAGACTGTTACACTTAGTGAGTACTGCAGTGTTATAATTTAGAAAAAGCACCATGAAAAGCATATAGATCCTCATAGCTTTACAATTCCAAGTGCAATAGGAGATAAGTTTTATAGGAAAGCTTTATGTGATTTAGGAGAAAGGATCAACCTTATGCCATTATCAATATTTAAAATATTGGGATTAGGGGAAATATCACCTACTACTATAACTCTATTGCTAGCAGATCATTTAATAACATATCCTAAAGGAGGTATAAAAGTTGTCCTAGTGAAAGTGGATCAATTTATCTTTCTTTTTGATTTAATTATGCTATATATGGAAGAAGATGAGGAGATACCTATCTTTTTGGGAAGACATTTCCTAGCCACAGAAAGAGTAATGATAGATGTGTAGAAAGGAGAATTAATCATTCATGTCAATGATCAAAGAGTAACTTTTAACATTTTAAAATCAATGAAATACCCTGCTAAAGGTAAAGATGACGAATGCTACAGAATGGATGTTATAAGATATCTTTGTGAATGTCATTTCAAGACTACTTATGAAGAAAAATCTGAAGTAAAAAGATTTGAAACATGAGCAAGAAGTGGAATTAGATCAATGTGTAAACCTTTTTAAGGAAGATTCAAGTTATGTTCAAGAAAGTTTTGAAATTTTAGATACGATAGACAAATATAAATCATTTTATCCATCTATTGAAAAATCTCCAGAACTTGAGTTGAAATTACTTCCTGAATATTTAAAATATGCCTTTTTAGGAGATTCCTCTACTTTACCTGTTATAATTTCCTCGAAGTTAATAAAGGAAGAAGAAGAAAAGTTGATGAAAATTATGAAAAATTTTAAGAAAGCCTTCGGATGGACAATTGCTGATATTAAAGGAGTCAATCCTTCAATTTGTATGCATAGAATTAATCTGGAAGAAAATTGCAAACCCAGGGCTGATCCATAAAGGAGAATAACTGTAACTGTTATAAAAGAGGTTGTTAAGAAAGAAATTTTAAAGTGGTTAGATGCTGGAATTGTCCACCCTATTTCAGATAGTGCATGGGTTAGTCCAATTCACTTTGTTCATAAGAAAAGAATAACTATAACTGTGAATGAGCATAATGAGTTAATACCTACTAGAAAAGTTACAGGGTGGCAAATATGCATTGTTATAGAAAATTAAATCTTGCCACTAGGAAAGATCATTTTCCACTTTTCTATCTAGATCAAATACTGGATAGACTAGCTGGGCACAAATACTTTTGTTTTCTGGATGGATATACCAGTTATCACCAAATTCAAATATCTTCTGAGGATCAAGAGAAAATAACATTTGCCAGTCCTTATGATACTTTTGTTTTTAGAAGAATGCCCTTTGGTTTATGTAATGCCCCTGCTACATTTTAAAGATCTATTATGGAAATTTTTTGTGATTTATTTGAAAAAGGGATTGAAGTCGTTATGGATGACTTTTCAGTGTTTGGAACTTCATTTAACTCATGTTTAGAATATTTATCTAAAGTTCTTAAGCACCGTGAAGAAATAAATTTTGTCCTTCACTGGAAAAAATGCCAATTTATGGTAGTAGGAGGAATTGCATTAGGTCATCAAATATCAGAAAATGGTATGAAAGTAGATCCTGCTAAAATTTAAGTGATCGCTAATTTACCTTATCCAATAAATGTAAGGGAAATTAGGAGTTTTTTAGGACATGCTGGATTCTATAGGCAATATATTAAGGACTTTTCTACGATTGCTAAGCTTTTATGCCATTTACTAGAGAAAGATGCAATTTTAAATTTTGATGAGGAATGCCTAAAAGCTTTTAAATTATTAAAAGAAAAATTAATCATTGCACCAATTATAGTTTCACGAAATTTGGAAAAACCTTTTGAACTTATGTGTGATGCATGTGATTATGCTATTGGAGTTGTTTTAGGACAAAGATATGATAAAATTTTCAAAGTTATTTACTATGCTAGTAAAACTCTTAATGAAACTCAAATTAATTATATAAAAACTGGAAAAGAGTTATTAGCAATAGTATATGCCTTTGATAAATTTAGATCATATTTGATTGGAACTCATTGTATAGTGTATACAGATTATTCTGCTATTAAGTACTTACTTAAAAAGAATGATACTAAAGTGAGACATAAAAGATGGATTCTTATTTTACAAGAATTTGATTTTTACAAGAATTTGATTTTTACAAGAATTTGATTTTGAAATAGTAAATCAGAAGGGAACTGAAAATCAAATTGTTGATCATTTGTCCAGGTTTGAATTAAAAAAACCACTCTGCTTTGAAAAAAAAATTAATGAACATTTTCCAGGTGAAAAATTGTTCACTGTAAATGAGTGGCATGTTTCGTGGTATGCTGACATTGTGAACTATATTGTTAGTGATCTTAAACCCTATGGAATGACATAACAACAAATGAGGAAATTTATTTCTGAAGCTAAGACTTATTTTTGGGATGACCCATATTTATATAAA
>NW_018219417.1:359017-361075 GCF_001263595.1 Phalaenopsis equestris | reverse complement strand
GTGTTGATAAAACAACATACAAAATTCTACTATCTGGATTTTATTGGCCTGCAATTTTTAGAGATGTTAATGCTTATGTCAAAGAGTAGGCAATATTTTTAGAAGAAATGAGATGCCCCTCAATTATATGCTAGAAGTTGAAATATTTGATGTTTGGGGATTAGATTTCATGGGACCATTTATACCATCTTTCCAAAATTTATATATTCTGTTAGCAGTGGACTATGTATCCAAATGGATAGAAGCTGTTGCTTTACCTTGATGTGATGCTCAAAGTGTTGCAAAATTTTAAAAACAAACATATTTTGTAGATTTGGGATGCCAAGAGTTATCATTGCTGATGGGGGAAGTCATTTCAAAAATGACATTATGGAGAAGCTACTGCTTATATCATATAAATCATATGATTGCTATTGTTTATCATCCTCAGACAAGTGGTTTGGCTGAATTATCTAATCGGGAAATTAAAATAATTATGGAAAAATCTGTGAATCCAACAAAAATGGATTGGTCAGTCAAGCTTGACTATGCTTTGTGGGCTTATAGGGCTGCATATAGAACTCCTATAGGAATGTCCCCATATAGGCTAATATTTGGGGAAGCTTATCACTTACCAGTTGAACTTGAGCATAAAGCATATTGGGCTATGGAAGAGTTCAATTACAATTTAAAAGATGCTGGTAAGAAAAGATTGTTACAATTAAATGAGCTTGAAGAGATAAGGAATGAATCTTATGAGAGTGCTAAGATTTATAAAGAAAAGATGAAAATGTGGCATGATCTAAAGATTCTTACTAAAAATATTCAGCTTGTTCTAGGCAAACTTAAGTAGGTGGATGGGCCTATTTGTTGTGATAAAAGTTTATCCTTATAGACATGTTGATATTAAGGATCCTAATTCTGAGAAAATTTTTAAAGTGAATGGACATAGAATGAAACCTTATTATATAGGAGGTCAACATAAATATAATGATGGAATGATGTTGGGTCAACCAGCATGAGCACTAGTTACGTCGGGCTGACGACGTAAAACCAAGCGCTTTGTGGGAGGCAACCCATAGTTATCAGTGTGTTTTTTCTTTGATTATTATTTTGAGTCTGATTAAGAAATTTAGGGTAGTATTTTTAAGTCTATTATGTGCTAGTAATGATTTTTAGACTTTATTTAGTGACATAGACATGTTTGAATGAGAATTTGGACGTTAAGTTGACTGATGCAAAATTGTGCACTGGCGCTTAAGCACTAGATTAGGCACTTAAGTGCAACAATTTAATCACATGTGCAAATTTTAATTTTTAGAAGGTGTAACTGCAATTTAGTTGGAATAAATGTGTCTTGGCAATTTCTAGTCATGACTAGAAGTTATGAGGGGGAATTAGGCCTATAAATAGAAGGGGTTTGTGAAGGAATTTCACCCCGGATTATTTTTAGCCCTAAAAGTCTAAGAAAGAGAGACATTTAGAGAAAATGTCTTCATGGGAGATGGATTTGAAGAAGAAGGAAGAAGACATGAGGAAGAAGTTCATTAGTCAAAGTGCACAGGAGATGTATAATGGTTTCTTAGCTATTAGTATTGAAGGGATATCAGAGAAGTCAACCAGATGGAGACTACTATATCTGTATTAGAGACTAAGGTGCTTGAATTGCATGCTTATCTAGAACATATTAAGTTGCAACTTAAGATGCAATTCAGCCATACCACTTATGTAGAGGAAGCGGATAAGGCGATGTTCCTTAAGCAAAAGTGGATCAAAGATGATAGTATTAGTGCTCGTCACCACCGTACGTTTTATCAAATCTACATTCCTAGAGAGAATACTGAGAGACAAGAATTTGTTCCTTCTAATGAAGAGTGACATTAAGTTAAGTGTTAGGAATTGTGTGTTTGGAGTCATGTTTTTAAGTGTGTTAGTGTTTATGTCTTGTGTCTAGTGTTTGTGTCACTTATGTGTTTAATTGTAAATGTGTGTTAAGTGTTTTGTTAAGTGTTTTGTACTTAAATCCAAGACTATTTGGAGAGAGAACTAAGTGTTAAATGTGTTTGTACTTATTTGTGA
>NW_018219417.1:355236-358896 GCF_001263595.1 Phalaenopsis equestris | reverse complement strand
AGGGAGTTATAGGAAGTAAAAAGGAAGTAAAAATAGTCATTTAAGTCCTATGAGACCATTTAGGGGTGGTTTACTTAGGCTAATAATACATTTTACTTACAATTAAAAATTTCAAAAATTGTGCACTGGCGCCTAAGCGCCACATCTCGCGCTTAAGCGCCAGCCAACCCGAGAGCCAGGCTCCTAAGCGCCACTTACCCGCGCTTAAGAACTGATCCCTGAAAACCGATTTGCGAACGGTTAAAAGTGAATTTTTGGTCCAAAAATGTCATTTTTAGTGCCTTCTATCATTTTCCCCAACTCGAGTTCACGATTTTGAGGGCTAGGGCAAGTGAAATTTGGAGATTTCTTGGTGAAATCAAGTGAGATTTGCTAGATCCAAGTTCCTTGAGGTAAGAGCTTTACCTCTATGCAAAAATTTTAGATTTTCACCATATATTTTAAGCACATTTGGAAGATTCCAAAAATTTACTATTCATGATGAAAAGTGAAGAAAAATCTATGGAGATTGCTTGAGAAGTTTAGTTAGTGCTTTTGGAAGTTTAGTTTAGAGATTCAAACTTGATTTTTAGTGTTATTTTTGGAATTTATCAAATTTATAGAATGACACCAAGAATGAAAAGGATTGAAGGAAAGAGACCATTTTATTCGAGCAAATTTGTCAGTTCAAAAGCTCAAGATCAATATAGTGACGCTCTATTGTCACAAAAATTGATTCAGGAGCGATATATTAAGAGTTTAGGTGGAGAGGTGGAAGGCCTGATCGTCCGCCGACAGTGAGAACAGTTCTGTCGTTTCTCTGCTGTCGCTATAATTTCTATTTTAAGGGAGTTTTATTCAAATCTCCTAGAGGCTGAGGACGATCGAGTTATGGTTCGACAGAAGTTGGTACCTTTTACTCCAGAGGTAATCAACTTGTTTTACCATTTACCGCTGGAGACTTTATGTTTTTATGCGAATTATAGTCCTACAGAAGTGGAATTGGACGACATCATATCTTATTTGACTGTTGGAAAGGACTTTGGAAGATTACAAATGAGAGGAGAGTAAATTTTCTAACGTCAAAGTTGTGTGCACCATCAAAGGCTCATCAAAGGGTGCACCATCAAAGGCTTGACACTATTTTATATATGCTCGTCTGCTTCCTACAAATCATCTCAGTGAAGTGACCATAGAGAGATAATGATGTTGAATTATTATATTTAGGAGGGAAATCCCATTAACATAGGGGCTTTGATCTATCACAATATCATCAGTTCAGTTGCTGCTGCTACTATTGCAGGTATGAGATTTGCTTCCTTGATATTTTCTTTATGCAAGCAGGCTGGAGTAAAGTATGATAGTTGGGAGGAAGTTCTGTTGCCTTTGAAGCCCATTACAAAAGTGAATGTGAAGACTTATTCAGAGCGTTCGATTTTTGGCTGGAGAGGAGGATTTTCCAGGAGCTATGGATTAGAGACGTCTGCTGCATCTACCTCTGCTACATCTTCAACAAGACCATCTGCTTCACATGCTTCTACATCTCGAGGTGAATCAACTGAGACTCAAGAGAAGTTATTACAAAAACTGATGACTCATATCCACTTTACTGCTGATAAATTTCAAAATCTAGAACAATTTGTTGAGCATATAAATAGGTATAATAGGAGAAAGAGTGACTTTGAGGAGAAATTATACCCAGCTTTGGAGGGCCTGATTAGAGGTGACCCAGGAGCAGTATTTCCTCAATATCCTCATTATCCTGACTATGAGCCTAAAGAAAAATGGTATAGTGGTGATTGTTAGATTGGAGAAGAGTAGAGATGAGAGATGATGTGTTGGACTTGATTTGGTTTGATGTATTGTTATGTTTGTGTTTTGTTATGGACTCTGTGATGTAGTACTGCTACAGATGTAGTTATGTGATGTTGTGGACTATCTTTTATGTTGTGTTTTGAATTTTTATGTTCCATTGTTGTTGTGATTGTTGTGTTAGATAGTATTTTGTTTTTAAAATTTTAGAGTAGTAACTGTTTTTATTTTTAGTATTGTAGATTGGTTTGTTTAGAACTTAACTTAATTCCATGTCTTTCTTTTTAAAGTTAAGAATCTTGCTAGCTTAATCTTAATTTTAAAATTTTGAACTGCTACCCTGTATTTTTTTTATCATGTTAGTGTGTTGTTTGCTTTTATATCCACTGTTTAGAAGTCTATTGAATCTCTACATGTTAAACTAAAATAAAATGTTAGAAAATTTGATCAAAATTAATTTTACTCCTATCTTTAGTTTTATACTTGTATAATTAGGATGTAAAAATTCTTGTTAGCATGTTATTTCAATTTTCATTTCTGCCTATATAATTATCTGATGCTAAATTGTTTAATCTGTTAAAAAAAATAAAAAAATAAAGTTTGGGGGAGGGATGAAAAACATTTTCAAAACTTGAATTTTATTTGTTCTCAAATGAACTACAAATGAATTTAAATTTTAAAATAAAAATTGATTATATATATGAAGTTATATTAGGGAAGTAAAATTTGATTTTAGAAATGAGTAAGAAAATCTAGTTAAGATTTTAAGTAATGAAGAAAAACTTATATAAGTGACTATCTTTAGTAAAAAAATTGTATTTTTGAAATATTTAGATAATTTAGACTTTTATTTTTAATACTTAAATTTCGTTAATTAAAATGATTTTCAAATTGTTATTATATTTATAAGTAAAAGTTTTATATCAAGACTTTACTTTAGGAAAGGAGAAGTGAAATTGAAAATCATTAAAGGCCTATCAAGTATAGTAATCCTTGCGTTAAAAAAAAAGAAAAAGAAAAAGAAAAGAAAAAGAAAAGAAAAGAAAAAGAAAAAAAAAGAAAAGAAATGTAAGGGAGGAGAAGCTCGAGGATTATTGCATAATAAAAAATTGGTTCTACATTTGATATTTTTAAACTATAAGACTTGATAAAAGCTTAATCTTATAAATATAATATAGTAAGTAAATTTTTTTTAATAAAATTTTTAAGTAGAAAAAATAAAAGAACTAAAATCTAAATTTAGAGAACTTACAATATTTCTGAATTAGATAGGAACTCAAATTTTCATAGTTCTTAAGATTAAAAATTTTCAAACTTTAGGTTGGTCTCATTTACTAATTATTTTTTCTAAAGTGGACTCCTATATTTCTAAATCTAAATTTTGGTAACTCCTAAAGAAACTCATATACATAAAATATATAGCATTTTGATACACCTAAAATATATAGCATTTTTAGACACATTTTTATATTTATTTTTGAGATATTGCGCTTTAATAGAGTGTATTTTGTGTTTTTCTTGCAGAAGGAGTGAAAAATGAAAAAAATGCTTAAAGGAGTGAAAAAGGATCAAATTTAGAGAAAAAAGGTGAAAAATTGTGCAAAAGAGTTTTGGCGCTTACGCGCCAGATCTCGCGCTTACGCGCCGGTTAAACAGAGAAGGCCACGCCTAAGCGCCGAGACCCGCACTTAAGCGCCAGTGGTAGTTACTAGATGAGTAAAATCGGTTTTCGTGAATTTCAAAGAGGTTTTTGAGGCCACCATGAATGAAAATTATCATGAAAGGATGCGTCTCTTGGGCAAATACATCAAATCAAGACACATTTTGAAGAGATCCCAAGGCACCTCTTGGAAAACTATAAAAGAAAGA
>NW_018219417.1:316963-355091 GCF_001263595.1 Phalaenopsis equestris | reverse complement strand
TTCAAAGGAACTACAAAGGAACTACAAGAGTTTGGTGGAGGACTTGCGATAAGTTTTTATCTTTTTTGTTTTAGACTACTTTTGGCTTTAATAAAGACTTGTTGTTGGTTTGAAAATGATTTCTTAAGAATTTGTGATGATTTAAATCCATGTACTTAATTTACTTCTTGATTTGTCCAATCTAGATGTTAAAATTTGTTGTGAGAACATGAAAGAACCGGGCTGGTATTGTCTCAGTCAACAATTGAAAGAATCACGTGAGGTTGTATGAATGAGAATGTAGTTCATATGATTGAGTGAAAATAAATAGGAAAATATTCATCCATGGGTGTAGAGTTAGAGGACTTTAAAGTGACAGGTTAAAGCCCCCAACTTGGTTTATTGTTTTAGGTTCTGATATGAGAATGTTAACCCTCAGGTGGAGGGAATTAAGGGAACTCTAGAGTGAGAGCTAGTATCTTCCCTGCCTAGCCGGTCTTCAGAACTATTCAAACTTTAAATTAGCCAATATTCTTTATAGCATCTCTAGTAAAGGTAAAGAATATTATTGCTTCTATATGGCACAACACAATTTGCACACTTCCACAACAGAATTCTTATACTTATTACTGATTAATGATAAGAAGAAAGAAATTTTCATATTAAGTACTTTTCTTCTACAAAAACTTTATTTATCTTTTTAAGTTGTTACTATTTCGTTAAAATATCAAAAATACTAAAAATATTTAAATTTTAAATTCCTACAAAAATCATTTTTAGTTTAAGTAATTATCTTTTTAAAAATAGAAAAACTTTCTAAAAAGTGCATATTGCATAATTTTCTCAGTGGGTTCGATATTTAGGTCTTAATCAAAAAGGCCTATACTACTTGATAATGATAAGTATACTTGTGTAGTATCCCAATATAAATATATATAAATTAAAAAGTTAAATTCTTATTTTTCTTTAATATCAAGTTTTTAGTTTTGTTGTAAAATAAAGAAATATAAGGGAAAAATACTATCAGAACTATTGATATACTGTGGATAAGCATTAAGTAGGGGATCATGTTCGAACGATTAAAAAAATATAATTTAAAGAGGAATCCCTTAAAGTGTGCCTTTGGCGTCACCTCTGGGAAATTTGTAAGATTCATTGCTTTTCATAAGGGAATCAAGACCGATTTAGATAAGATTAAAGCTACCTTGGAAATGCCTTCTCCCAAAATGTTGAAACAACTACGCTCCTTCCAAGGAAAATTGGCATATCTGAGACGCTTTTTTCTAATCTCTCAAGTATGTGTCAGCTCTTCTTGACATTAATTAAAAAGGACGCCAAATTCATTGGGGACGTGAAACGCCACCGGGCCTTTAAGGACGTCACGCAATACATAATGAAACCTTCTGTGTTGGCAGCCCTTATGCAGGAAAAATCGTTGATACTTTATACCACAATCATAGACGACTCTCTTAGAGCCCTGTTAGCTCAGGTCAATGATGAGGGTAAGGAAAATTCATTTTATTAATCGAGTCACCGTCTAATACTGATAGAAGTAAAATATCCGCCTATTAAGAAGAATTGTCTAGCTTTAATTTTTGCCACCCAATAGCTTAGGCATTATATGCTTTCTCTTAAGATTACACATATTTCTAAAATTAATCCATTGCAAGATTTAATGACCCGACCAACACTTTTCAGACGTTTAGCAAAATGGTTGATGATTTTATTGCAATTCGATATAACTTTTTTCCCTTTCGTGATATCAAGGGACAGATATTAGTAGATTTTCTTGTAACACACACACTTCCAGCTGGGTCCCCACTCAACGATGAAGTACCAGATGAGGATATACTACAAATAAAACCATCTAGTTCCAGACTTTGGAAAATGTACTTTGATGGAGCTTCAACAACCAGAAAAGACAAAGGATCAGAGGTAGGTATACCAGGAAAAGCAGGACTTGGTTTAATTTTCATCACGCCAGGTAAGGGTTTGTTGAGGTTCTCCTATCACCTGACAGAGCCATGCATAAATAACGAAGTAGGATATGAAGCACTAATCACTAGATTGGAATTGACAATCTCAATGGATATAACTGAAATTATCATCTATGGTGATTCACAACTCGTCATCCAACAAGTTGTCGAATGAGGATCTGTAACGAAGAAGACTTCTCATTGAAGAGGAAGAAAGTGATAACACAATAAAATCTGATGGAAGGGGCTAGCCGTATGCCAACCATGATAACTGCACCGACCATAATTTAATCGCTGCTGATGAAGAAAGAATGTCAAATGCACCACTAAGAAGAACTCAACGCTGTAACGCTAATCACTGCAAGCACAAAGTCTTCTTACGTGAGGAAAGGAGATGTATGAAAGAGGCAGAAAGTATACTCACCCCAATTCCTGAGGGCAAATTTTATGAACCTTGCATGAGAGAGACCTATACTAGTCCACTTGTTACAAAGGATGAGTCAGTGTTTGTTGCAGAGCAGACACTACCCGCAGATCCAGATGCACTTTGTTGGGTTGCCCAATGTGCAACGTTGAGATTCCCGTACAAGCAGCAACATGAGGAGCATTTTTGGAGTGCCTGACATGCAATGTCCTCCACTTGAATCACTACAATTTCTTTGAGGAGTTCATAGTCGCCGATACAGCGTGCCAGGAGGCAGCATACCTAGATACTGAGTAATATATTCCATTATCCATAGATCTGAGTCATTCATGGTATCCTACAGATTTTGAGATGAGGGAGCCATACCGACTATCTCAAAGGATTCCTATGGTAGAACTGGAAAGACTGAACAGGTTAAGAAGCGAGAATTTGATTTCTATGAAGATCCAAGGAAAGTTTGTCAATATTTTGGAAGGCCTAGAGCTATTTACAAGAGTTTTCTCCAAAAATGATGAAAGAAGAAATATTGATTGTGTATTTGACTTGAGAGACAGAGGTCGAGCTGGTTTACTAATGAAGAAAACTTACTCAGTGGTGTGAAAATGGATGCGCGGGAAAGACAGGTTAACCATCCAGTGTGGTTGCTACTATAACTTTGTTGAAGATAGAAAAAGGGGAAAACCTCAGGTATCCTCAGATAAAATGAGGTGGATCCTCTGCCTTCTGAGATAAAGAGAATGATAAAAAGGATGGTACATGGAGTATACTACCAGCAGACTTCATTCCAAATAGTTGCATAATTAATATTTATGATGAAGAAGATTGCATCCCTCCACACATAGACCACCATGACTTTGTAAGGCCCTTCAACACAATGTCCTTCATGAGCCAATGTAACATTCTGTTTAGAATAGAGATTGATATTGTTGGCTCTGGGGAGTTAAGAGGATCCATCAAGATTCTGCTACCAATGGGTTCAAGACTAAATCTAAAGGGAAATGAAGTAGACTTAGTGAAGCACTGCATTCCGCGAGTACGACATTGCAAAGTCTCTATGACATTCAAAAGAAAGGATGAAAGTAAAGCCCCGTATAGATTTTGTCTGGATCCAGAATTGGAGGAGTTGTGCCCGTACGAGCAATGAGATGGTTTCACCTCCAAGCACACGTAAAAGGAATTCTTGTCCTGAAGCATGGCTTAGTAGGTCAGCTTGATCAGGAGCTCACCCCACAGAGGACAGAAGTGTATCAGATGTGTTTAATATATGATATGTACTCAGCATATGATGTTTCAGATATATTCAACATGTTGTCTCTTTTGACACATCAGCATATATTTAGTTTGTAACACCTGTTTGAAGCATATTAATGAAATATCTTTCATATTTCAAGATGTTTTTTAAATTGCCCCTTTTGTGCAATTGATAAAGAGCAGCGGAACCATACATTGGTTCTGAATTGTAATGAATGAAGAACAATACAACGAAATTCAGATGATTAAAATCTTAAATATTTTTGAAACTAAATCAACAAAAATAAAATTTTGAAAATATACTTTTATAACTAAATTGTGATAAAGACAACAAGAAAAGAAAATGATAAATTTATTGAGTTTGTTTCTCTCGAGTTCGAGATTTCTTACTCTTTTCTTTTGCAACATGACTATCCTTGTCTGCATCAATTTCTTTACATCCCCGGAAAGTTTCACACTCCACAGAAAATATTACAAATTTTCCTCACCAAGGTCAATCTTTATATGACACATATCAATGAGCTTAACACCATAAATTCTCTACACTATTCTCATGTTGTACTCGGGGTCAGTACCTAGATTCGGATTCCCTTTCACTACCTCTTGGGTTGGATATGAGTCATCAAGTTTTCCTTCCCAACATAGTGATATGTTTCTAATCAGCTCTTGAGTTAGATGTGATTCATCGTGCTTTCCTTCTCAATCTGATCTTTCCACTACCTCTTGGGTTGGATGTGATTCATCGAGCTTTTCTTCCCTACGTAGTTAAATGTTTCTAATCAACTCTTGAGTTAGATGTGAGTCCTTATGCTTTCCTTCTCAGTCTGATCTTTTAGCCACCTCTTGGGTTGGATGTGAGTCATCAAGATTTCCTTCCCAACGCAGTGAAATGTTTTTGATTAGCTCTTGAGTTGGATGTTAGTCATTGTGCTTTTCTTCTCAATATGAACTTTCCGCTACCTCTTGGGTTGGATGTGAGTTATCGAGCTGTAGTGATACATATTTGATTAGCTCTTTAGTTGGATGCAAGTCCTTGTGCTTTCCTTCTCAATTTTGTATTTTTGCTACCTCTTGGGTTGGATGTGAGTCATCATGATTTCCTTCCCAATGCAGTGATATGTTTCTGATCAGCTCTTGAGTTGGATGTGAGTCATTGCGCTTTCCTTCTCAATCTGGTCTTTCTGTCACCTCTTAGGTTAGAAGTGAGTCCTTGAGCTTTCCTTCCTAATGAGACACAATTTTCTTGAGATAGGTTTAAGACCACCTTAAATAAAGTAAGATATTCGATTCTCTACATGAATCTTTGAGATAGGTATGAGACCAACTTAAATGGAGTAAGGCATCCTATTCTCATCTTTTGAGATTGGTATGCGACCACCTTAAATGGACTAAGGAGTTTGATTCTCTACACAAATCTTTGAGATAGGTATGATACCACCTTAAATGGAGTAAGGAATCCTATTCTCATCTTTTGAGATCGGTATGAGACCACTTTAAATGGAGTATGACATCTGATTCTCTACATGAATCTTCAAGTTAGGTATGAGACCACCTTAAATGGAGTAAGGCATCCTATTCTCATCTTTCAAGATCGGCATGATACCATCTTAAATGGAGTAAGGTATCTAATTCTCTACACCAATCTTTGAGATAGGTGTGAGACCACCTTAAATGGAGTAAGGCATCATATTATCCTCTTTCAAGATTGGTATAAGACCATCTTAATTTGAGTATGACATTCGATTCTCATTACGGGATTGATACCCAAATTTCAATTCCCATTTCAGGGTCAACACCTAAATACTAATTTCGATCCTCCGAAGCACCTGAAACATGATCACTTGAAATCTACCCTGCTAATTCCACAGTGGAAACATCTGTCACTCAATTCTTCACTTCATTTTAAGTTTGTTGACTTAGAAGTCTATGTTGGTTTCATTGATCTCGTCAGTCAACGCCAATATGTACAGTGTGGTTGCCTGACACACCACACCTATTTGGGGTCCATTTGTTGACCTTATTTTTGGTTTATGTCTATCCATAAAACTTTCTGTTGACTATTCTTAGAGGACTATAAAGGAACCTTCATCATTAGAAATTCTAAACTCTTCTTTTCTCAACTTGAAGTTTAACATATTGGTCATAACCTCTAGCACTTAGTAAGTAGGATCAATATGAGGGAGCTCAAGGAGAGTTCCCATAGAATTGCTTGTCTTTAGGGTCAACCCTCTGGTAGTGTGGTCTTGGTTAGTCTCACACACACACTTGCACATTACACTTCCAGTCACAACCTTGAACCCAAACCTGCCTGATTTGGATCCCTTTACCCTTTGGGAGACTCATGTAGATGGTCCCATATCCCACTAGCCCTACGCTAGGGATTAGCTAATACAACTACATGAAGGACCCAAAGTAGGGATTTCTAATTGTCCATGGTTCAAGTAGGGTGATTAACACATCAATTTTACCACGATACCCAAACTTAGCCTTTTGCCCCCAAATTTACCCAAATTACCAAATTTACCCAAATTACCAAATTTCCCTTGAAACTCCAAAATTGGCCAAAATTCCAAAAATCACCCAAAATATCCAAATTTGTCCAAAAATTATTTCGAACCATTTGAAACTACCCATATTGCCCAAAACACCCCAAAATTCTCAAAATTACCAAAGTACCCATGAAGACCTAAATTGTCCCAAAACCTTCAAAATCACTTCAATTGTCTCCAAAATCTATTTGAACCACTCCATTGAGCTCAATTTAACCAATTCGACCAATTTTGACCAAAAGCTCCAAATTGCCTTTAAAGGCCCAATTAACCCAATTTAACCCAAATGTCCACCAATTTGATCCCAATTTTGCCCAATTTCAATTCTAAACTCTAATTGATCATGTCTAAGCTTGATTGAAAGTAAATCCCAGTCTAATTGACTCACATTTGAATCCAATTTTAAATCAAATAAAAAAGCCCCAATTTGACCCAAAACCAAAATCTCACTCAATTGAACCCCCAAATCTATCCAATTGCCCAAATTTTGTATCAGAAACTCTTTAAAACATCCCTCCCACATCAACCTTTCAATTGTCCTTGTTCAAGCCTCAATTTCACTCAAAATCAACTAGGAACAATACCCCCAATTTTGCCCCAAATTGGTCATGTCCCGAAATTCAACCAAATTGAACTCCATAACCCCTAAATTGAACTCCATAACCCCTTGAACTCCATAACCCCTAAATTTCCACCCAATTGATATCCAAAACTCTTCATGACAATTACCCACATCAAATTGAACCATAAATTGGGCCTTAGACAAACTCTAGCCCAACTCAAACCCAAGTATAACCCAACATACCCAAAATTTACCAAATGTCTAAATTCCTTCACATTGAACCTCTAAATCAATTCAAAATCATTCCAAAGCTTTTCAAAACTCCTTGTGACAATCATCTACACCATATTCATCAATCAAATGAGTCTAATGTCATGGCTAGCCCAAGCTAAGCCCAACTTTAAGCCAATTTGACCCAAATTGAACCCATGACCAAAATTGACCAAGCCATGCCAAATAAGTTACCCAAGACCACTACAGCCACCAACTGGACCCTAGTAGCCAGGTTATACCTATCTAGCCTACCTTATGTGAGCCATGGACCAAAGGTCCCCTAAATTAAGGGATTTTTTTTCCTAAAATACTTAAACCAAGGAGATCTTTGCCAAAACCCATGACCAACCCAAATTAATTATTGTGACAGACTCCTCTGAGGTCCCTGAGCCACCTGAGCACCTCCCCTACTCTGGCTAGCCACCCTAGTCACCAGAGGAGCCAAAATTGAGAACCCCTATGGCTCAACCCAAACCCAATTGCACCCAACTAAGCTAGCCAGCTCGGAATGTGCTTTGGCATTTTTCTACCCTCCACCTAAACACCTAATTGCATTTGAATTGAAGCACAACCAGCCACCCTAAGCCCTTTTATTTAAACTACCCTTCACCATGGCCGAAAGAGGAGTTAGCCAATTTTCCTGGGGAAACTCTGTCCAATTGCTCCCATATACCCTCCAAGAACTCCGAAGCTCAAGCTGACCATTTTCCTTCTCTGGATCCCTCTGTGAAGCTCAATTTTGAGTTTAAAATTTAGGGAAAACCAAGATAGATTTCTCCATAGCTCCACAGTGAACCAAACTCCAATTAAATTTGGACACACCATCCCCTGAGTGAGAGGAGTTGATTCCCTACAAAAGCCCCATCACCGAGAGCCTCTAACATAGCTCTAGACTAACACCTGAAATCATTCTTGGTCAAGTCATACCTAGAAAATTCAACACAGCCTAGGGATTCATCTGGAGGTTCATTAGACTCATTCAAAGGTACTACAACCATCTGATTGAGGCCTCCCCTCTCAGACAAAGGTATTGAACTCTCTCCTCAAAAAGAGCTTAAAATGATTCTCTATGCGTATAGACTGTATTTCATAGCATTGTAACCGTATGGATGTGTTTGTCTTAAGTAGATGAAGGTGTAGGAACAAACCCCATGTCATTTGGTTGAGTATTCAGAGAGATCTTAAAGTTTGAAGTTTAATGGCTTACAGGTTGAGTTAATCGGGGATGATGAACAAATGCCATCTGTTTTCGCTTCTATGCAATGGATGTCCGTGATGGAGCTGGAGCGAAGATGGAGCAATAAAGCAGGCTTATGAGGTGGCTTCATAGCTGACAACATCGAATGACAAGGCACCATGTGGAAAGTTCGACACATATGAGGATCCAGTCAGCACCGCGCGGTTTAAATAGAAAAATAGGCCTTTTTTTGAATTATTTAAATACAAGAACTTTCAAAATCCATAACTTTGCATAGAAAAATCTTAAAAATAAATTAAAAATACCTTCTTGCTCATTGAAGAGAGCAAAATAATGTGGACCAAAAATAAAAATTATTTGTTGACACTTTGATTTTTAATTAATTAAATACTCTCTATGGTATTTTAATTCATTATGACTAAGCATTGCTCACTCACCATAGCTTGAAATTTTTAGGGTTTGTTCCTCATGACAGAGGGGATGTTCTCTGATTTTTCCAAGGTCAGAGGACATCCCTCTGCTCCCAACCATAACTTTCAAGCTAAGATGGCTATTTTCACTTAATTTAATTATAAAAATTGAAATATCATTTTAAAAATTATGAGATAAATTTTAGTAGGTTTTTTGTGGTCAGAGAGACTTAGGAAAAATATCATGTTGGTTTGAATAAATTTAATTTATTTAAATTAAATATTAATAAAAAATTGACAAAATTAATTACACATTGTATGTAAAAATCATATTAACACATTATAAAATTTTGAAATTTATTGGTTTAAGTTTAAGCACTGAAGTTGATTTTTTAAGAAACATTATATTTTTGTATATAATAATTATATTAAGTTAAATACACTTAAGAAAATTATGAAAAGCAGTTTTCTGAGTTCCTTGTGATCACGAGCACTTAGGAAAAATAAAAGTTATTTTTGATAAAATTTTTTATTTTTGAGCTATATTTTAAATTAAAAATTATTAAAAATAATTAAAAATTCCAAAAAATACAAAAATATTTCAAAATATTTCTAATGGTTCCCTAATCATCAGGACTAATTAAAATAACTTTTCTAAAATAACTTGTCTAATTTTTTTAAGTTAAAAATAAATTTTTAAAGGCTTAAAATGCATTTTCTTATTTTTTTCTCATTAAAATAATTATAATAAATAAATTAAAAATCATGAAAATATAAAATTTGTTTCTCTGAGTTCTCTGTACTCACGAAGGTTTAATAAAAATATTAAAAATAATTTTTTTAAATAAAACATATTTTCCATATAATTAAATCACTAAGAGTCATTAAATAATTATAAAATAATAATTAAAATTTAATTAAAAAATCATGGAATTTTGCCTAAGTGTTTCTCTAACCTAAGGGAACTTCTAATAATTTTTCCATAAACCAAAAACTTTATTTTCATTGATTAAATAAATTAATTTTGAAAATCTTATTTTCTAAATTAAAATAATAATTTAAATTAAACTAAATATTGAAAACCACATCTTCTCCTCTGATGCTTTAATTACTCTATGGATAGAGTACTCTAAAAACCTTAAAGTCATTTAAATTATGCTTAATAAGTTATGAGGTGGAGAGCCCTAAGGGAGAAATGGGTAATTTTGATCCTAATAAACATGTTTGGATGATTGAAACTTAACAGGTTAAAAGGTAGAAATCAACTTGCCACCTTTTCATAATAAAAATAAAATTATACATTTCTAAATTATTAAGACTTGGAAGATAGTACAAATAAAATGATTCTCAAGTGATGGGCTTAAGTTAGGAACATGGCAGTTCACTTATTTAAGCCCACAATTTGGATGATATGATCTTTCAATTAGGGTATATATCACTTAAATTTAAAATCTTAATGATTTCCACTTTACCCCAACTGAAATTGTTAAGGGCTTAGTAGTGATCTAGGCTTGATATTTAAATTCATTTGAGTGGGTTTTAGATCGATAATATGATTGATGGTAAACACCTCTAAGCAGTACAAGCCCAACTTCGGTGGTAGTTAAAAAAATGTTCAATAACCTAAATTTGCCTTAGGGGATTTCACCCACAACTTTTAAAGGAAATATCAACTGATTAATTGAGTACCCTGTTCTCGGGATGACTAAAATGTCATGATTGATTGAGTAATGGGGGAATTTTTAATTTAACCTGAATGATAAATAGAAAAATATGGTAAGTTCAAAATGAACAGAAATGGTTCAAGAGATCTTTAAAGTAGTTCAGGGTCATTCCTTAAACACTTTGAAATCTCTTAGATATTTTGAAGGATAACTTGAACTTGTTGTATTTTGTTTTGAAATCATCCACTTAGATATTTTGAGACTCAATTAGTCATAGTTTAGGGTATGTTATATACACCTTCATTTACTATTGAATTTATTTAATTTCAAAATTATATAGATGTTGTGAAAACTGACATTTCAGCGGAAATGTCGAGAAGATGATAGGTACTCTTTTACAATGTTATTTAATTTCTGCCATTTTACTTTCATTGCAAAATATTATAACCGCTTGGTTGTGTACCTTACTTCACTTGAAAATTTTAAAAACCATTTTTCAAAAATTAATCAGCATTTTCAAAAATCTAAAACAATTTGTTTCAATGGTAACCATAAATCCTGTGAAATTTCACTAAACTAAAAATGTCCTTTTGAATTTATGGGAGTCCCTCAAAAGAGGTAACCTACGGTTGCTAACAAGATCTCCCCTGTTTAATGAGTTTTACAACTCGTTTAAGCTATGTAAACTAAAAAAAAAATAGTGATACCAGAACGAGGGAACCATGAGATCTTAACCAGTGTCGCTCTAATCAACTTTAACCCCTCTGATTGAACTTTTAACTTGTCATTTAAACCTTTAAACATTTAGACCTTAGGACTGCTACTTTGCCGAGTACCTTGGAGCTAGCTTTGTGGGCAGCCTTCTACAACATGAGGATCTACAACAACACACCCTTCCATAGAAATTAAACAGCAAGCCATAGTATTTTGAGGTTTTTTTCCTAGTGCGACTTCAATCCTCAACTCGTTCTTTAGGCCTTTGCACAATCATGTTGTGCAATTTAAGCCCTAAACTATTTTAGGATTCTGAGGTTGTCATTCATTACGACCTAAACCCTCACATCTTAAATGCTATTTGTGTGATCGTCACACAAATGTAAGCCTTAATTAATAAAATTGGCAGGATGAAACATTTAAGTATTTTCTCCCCAAAATTGAAACCAAACTGTTGGATAGCTTGGGAAGTCATCGCAGTTCTTCTTAGGATCCGTGACATCCCCTAGTTCTTCTTCCTTTGGATTCCAAAATAAAATGTTCCAAATTTAAGCCATTCCCATTTCACACCTCTATTTTTGATCTTTCAAAAAGTTCTACCTTTGAAATTCGTGAAGGCACTATCCTTTAATTTTTATCGAGAGTTTTCTTAGGTTACTTCAATTATTTAAGATGTAATTAACTATAAGGGCTTGCCCTTATAAGAAACTTTCAAGAACCTAGCTTAAAGAACCTAGCTTAATGCTAGCTTAATGTAAACCCTATTTAATTTTTCTTATTAAATATGAGAACTTGTCGATCAATATAAAAATGTTTTTTCACAGATTTAAATGGATTTCATAAATTCTTTAGTTTATTTAATTGAGCCCTTTCCAGTAAGTAGTGTCTCTACCATTCATGATAGATGTATTGCTTGCGGTATTAGACTCGTTTATTTAAACTGCCGAGGATATGAGATTAGTTTGGTCTTATATTTTCAAAATTTAAAATACTACATTTATATATACATAAATTAAATTAAACTGGGCATCGTGATATTCCTTTCCAATGACCACAAATTTCAAATTTGGCGACATACACCACCTTAAATAGGGTATGACATCCGATTCTCACGTTTTGAGATCGATTTTAAGGCCACCTTAAATGGAGTATGGAATCCAATTCTCTACCTTTCCTCGATATAGGTATAAGACCACCTTAAATGAAGTATGACATCCAATTCTTTGCCCGATTTCCTCGAGATAGGTATAAGGCCACCTTAAATGGGATATGACATCCTATTCTCACTTTTTGAGATCGATTTTAAGACCACGTTAAATGGAGTATGTCATCTGATTCTCTGCCCAATTTACTCAAGATAGGTATAAGGCCACCTTAAAATGGGGTATGACATCTATGACATCTGGGTATGACATCTTATTCTCATCTTTTAAGATCAGTTTTAAGACCACCTTAAATGGAGTATGACATCCTATTCTCTACCCAATTTCTTTGAGATAGGAATAATACCATCTTAAATGGGGTATGACATCTTATTCTCATATTTTGAAATCGGTTTTAAAATCACCTTAAATGGAGTATGTCAATCGATTCTTTGCCCAATTTCTTTGATATAGGAAAAAGGCCACCTTAAATGGGGTATGACATCCTATTCATGTCTTTAAAGATTAGTTTTAAGACCACCTTGAATGGAGTATGGCATCTGATTCTCATTTCAACATTTATACCTTATTTTCATTTCACATTTTAGGGTCAGTACCTAAATTCTGATTCCCATTCTCTGAAACCACTGAAGCTCGATAGTTTGAAGTCTACCTTCTAATCCCTAGCGAGAGTTCTAAATCCTTGGAGTCGATTGAATTTTCACTTGCTAATTACCCACTGGAAACAACCGCCAGTCAGTTATATGCTTTGTTCTAAGTATGTGAGCTTAGACGTCTGTGTTGATTTTGTTGATCTCTTCGTTCAATGTCACTACAAGCGGTGTGCTTGCCCGACACACCACACATATTGGGGGTCCATTTGTTGACCTCATTTTTGGTTGAGGTATAGTCTTTCATTTTTAGTAGCCTAGGGTCTAGCCATAGAAATTTCTTGTTGACTATTCCTAGAGGACTAGAAAAGGAACACTCGCCATTAGAAACTCTAAACTTGTCTTTGCTCAACTTAAAGTTCCACATATTGGTCCTAAACTCTAGCTCTTAATTGGTGGTGTCAATATGGGGGAGCTCAAGGGGAGCCCCCATAGAATTGCTTGGCCTTAGGGTTAACCCTCTGGTGGTGTGGGGTGGTGTGGTCTTGGTTGGTGGTCTTGGTTGGTCTCACACACACACACTTGCACATTACACTTCCACTCACTATATTAAGCTGAAACATGTTTAACTTTGATCCCTTAACCCTTTGGGAGACTCATGTAGATGGTCCCCTAAAACCATTAGCCCTAGGTTAGGGTTTAGCCAGGACCAGTACATGGAGGACCCAAAGTAGGGAAATTTATTGGTCCATGGCTCAGGTAGGGTGATTGACACCCTAATTTTACCAAAAATACCCAATTTAGACTTTTGCCACAAAATCTACCCAAATTACCAAACTACCCTTGAAACCCCAAACTCCCAAAATTAGCCAAAATACCTAAATTTGCTCAAAAATCATTTCATACCATTTGAAACTACCCAAATTACCCAAACCATCCCAAAATTTTCAAAATTACCAAAATACCCCTGGTGACCCAAATTGTCCTAAAACCTTCAAAATCGTTTCAAATGTCCCCAAAACCAATTTGGACTACTCAAATTTGACCAATTTAACCTATTTTGATTAAAAGCTCCAATTTTCCCTCAAAGGCCCAATTGCCTCAATTCACCCCCAATAATTCACCCCCAATGTCCACTCCCCCAATGTCCACTAATTTGATCACAATCTTCCCCAATTTCAATTTTAAACTCAAATTCATCATGTCCAAGCTTGATTGAAACCAAATCTAAGCCTAATTGACCCACATTTGAATACGATTTCAACCCAAATCAAAAAGCCCCAATTTGACCCAAATCCAAAATTTCACTAAATTGAACCCCCCAAATCTATCCAATTACCCTAATTATACATCATAAGCTTATCACAACATATCCCCATATCAAATTGAACCTTCAATTGCTTTTTTTCAAGCCTCAATTTCACTCAAATCAACTTGGACCAAAATCACCAATTTTGCCCCAAATTAGCCATGTCCCCAAATTCCACCAAATTGAACTCCATACCCAAAATTTTCCATTCAATTTCTATCCAAAACTCTTCATGAAAATCACCCACATCAAATTGAATCATCAATTGGACCCTAGCCAAACTCTTGCCCAAATCAAACCCAAGTCTAACCCGACATGCCCAAAATTGACCAAGTGTCCAAATGCCACCAAATTGACTCCATAAATCAATTCAAAATCACTCCAAATATTTTTTAAAACTTCTTGTGACAATCATCTACATCATTTTGATCAATCAATTGAGTCTAATGTCATGATTAAACCAACCTAAACCCAACTTCAAGCCAAATTTCCCAAAATTGAACCCATGTACCAAATTTGACCAAACCAAACCAAATTGATAAAAAAAAAACCGTTACAACCACCATTTGGACTCTAGTGACCAGGCTAGACCCACCTAGCCCACCCTATATGAGCTATGGACCAATGGTTCTTTGATTTGTGGGATCTCATCTCATTTTTGGCCAATATCTTGTCCATCATTACTTATCATCATGAGTTAACCATCATTAGCCACCGCCTGGCCTCCCTGAGCCTAGAAGTGACTTAATTCTAGTCGGCCACCACCTTAACCACTGAAAATAGCAACTCAAGAGAGCCGTAAGTGACCAAAACACAAAATGAGACTTCTCTGAGTTGGCTAAGTTCTAATGGCCATCAGAGCTTTTCTTCACTCTACCTTAGCAAGCCATTGCACCCAACAACCACCCCTGAGCTCAACCTAGTAGCCATGACTATAAATTGACCACTTCATGGCCAAAAATGAGAGTGTTGGAAACCTAGGGGAAACTCTGCCAAAATCTCACCAAAGCTTCTCCAAACCTTGCTAAGTGCAATCCCACTGTTCTCCAGCCTTAAGTCCCTCTGTCCAAGCCAATTTCCCCATTGAATCTCAGCCAAAACCAGAACATAATTATCCACACATCCATAGTCTACCAAACTTCAATTAATTGTACACACGCCATCCCCAAAGTGAGAGGAGTTGATTCCAAACAAAAGCCCCATCACAGAGAGCCTCTAACCTAGCTCTAGACCAACACTTGAAATCAACTTTGGTGAAAATCATACTTAGACAATTCACCACAGCACAGGAGTTCATTTGAAGGTTCTTTGGACTCATTTGAATATTCTCTAACCATATGATTGAAGCCTCCCCTCTTAGACAAATGTATTCAACTCTCTCCTAAGACCCAGCTTAATTTGATTATATATACTATATTTCATAGCATTGTAATAGTATGGATGTGTTTGTCTTGAGTAGATAAAGGTGTAGGAACAAACCCCATGTGATTTGGTTAAGTATATAGAAAGATATTTTAACAGCTCTCGGGTTAGAGAGATTGGGGACGATGAACAGATGACGTTCGTTTTCGCGTTTATTCAAGGGGCAGCCATGATCACGCCAGACAGATGGATGGAATGAAAATTAGGTGGATAAAAATAAAAATTATTTGTTGAGTCTTTGATGTTTAATTAATTAAATACTTTATGTGGTATTCTAATTTATTGTGATTAAGCCCTGACTTACTTTAGAATTCTGAGGTTGTCTTTCATCATGACCAAAGCTCTCACATCTACCAAGCTATTTGTGTGACCGTCACGCATAAATGCAAGTCCTAATTAATAAAATTGGTAGGATGAAACATTTAAATAAATTTTCCTCAAAACTAAAGCCAAACCATAGGATAGCTTGGGAAGTCGCCGAAGTTCTCATCAGGATCCATGAAATCCCCTAGTTCTTCTTCCTTTGGATACAAAATAAAATGTTCCAAATTTGAGCCATTTCCATTTCACACCTCTTTGTCCGATCTATTGAAAATTCCTATCCTTTTGAATTCTTGAAGATAATGTCCTCTAATTTTTATCAAAAGTTTTCTTAGGTTACTTTGGTTATGTATGATGTAATTAACTATAGGGGCTTTCCTTTATAAGAAAATTATAATAGCCAACCTTAATATAAACCTTATTTAATATTTCTTATTAAATAGCGGAACTTGTTGGTCAACATAAAAAAAGGATTTTTTGCAGACTTGAATGGATGTCTTAAATTCTTTAGTTTACTTAAACGAGCCTTACTAGTAAGTAGTGTGTCTACTATTTTGGATAGATGCATTGCTTGCGGCATTGGGCTCGTTTATTTAAACTACTGAGGATACAAGATCAGTTTGGTCTTGTATTTTCAAAATATATTTTTCCCAAATTATATATATATAAATTAAATTAAACTGGGCATCGGCATATCCATCTCGGCAACCAACACTTTCAAATTTGGAGACTGACACATTAACTTCGATTCACTCCCATAAAATTGAGAGTCTAAAAATCAAAGAAGTCCAGGGTGTTGGTTTGAAACCAATCAAGTTTTATCGTGTTTCCCTTTCCCTTAATTTGCAAACTCATGTAAATTTGGAAGAAGTTGATTCTAATGAATTAATGAAATTATTTTTTAGTTACTTTTCTCTATGTAGACAAAAATTGATTCAATATGTTCCAAAGAAAATGCAAAAAGATATGCTACAAATTTTTGAGAAGTTATGGAATGCTAAATGTCTAACTCTCAACTCGAAAAAGGGTCTTGGATTTGGTACGATAGGACCAATCAATGATTCATAATTTTGCACGGTTTTTACTAGATGATTGGAAGAGGATTGCCTCAATATAGAGGATGATTTTTAAGATTCTTGGATAGATGATGCTATGCTAGAGTTCAAAGAAGAATTTAATTCAAAAGTCGACGAGCTAAAGGAAGTTAACCTTAGGACTAAGGAGTAGTCCAGACCTACCTTTATAAGTTCTCTACTCAACAGGAAAGAGTACACATATTTGATCAAGTTTTTGTCAGAATTCAAGGATTGCTTTAGTTAGAGCTACGATGAGATGCCCGAAGAAGAATGTTCCTCAAAATAGAACAACAAGTCATGACTGAGGTAAAGAAATTAATGGATGCTAACTTTATGTGAGAAGAATAGTATCCCACATGGTTAGCCAACATTGTGCCAGTTAAGAAGAAGAATGGACAAATTTGAGTATGTGTTGACTTTAGGAAGATTGGAAGAGGATTGCCTCAATATAGAGGATGATTTTTAAGATTCTTGGATAGATGATGCTATGCTAGAGTTCAAAGAAGAATTTAATTCAAAAGTCGACGAGCTAAAGGAAGTTAACCTTAGGACTAAGGAGTAGTCCAGACCTACCTTTATAAGTTCTCTACTCAACAGGAAAGAGTACACATATTTGATCAAGTTTTTGTCAGAATTCAAGGATTGCTTTAGTTAGAGCTACGATGAGATGCCCGAAGAAGAATGTTCCTCAAAATAGAACAACAAGTCATGACTGAGGTAAAGAAATTAATGGATGCTAACTTTATGTGAGAAGAATAGTATCCCACATGGTTAGCCAACATTGTGCCAGTTAAGAAGAAGAATGGACAAATTTGAGTATGTGTTGACTTTAGGAATTGATACACAAAAAAATGTGCAATTTTATGTATACATTTTATGCTTAAATTTGGTGATATTGCACTTTAGATAAGAGTATATTCATGTTTTATTGCAGGTATATTGATTTTGGGCATTTGGAGCAAAAACGAGGAAATTTGGAGTGAAAATGCAATTTTTCAACAAACTAGCGCTAGAACTAGGACCAGAGGCTCTAGCACTAGTGCCAGAAGTGTCATTTTTCAGAGAAGAGGTGCTAAAACTGGCACGAGAGGCACCAGAATCTAGAGAACAACACAAAGCTCTAGCAGACTGGCACTAGAGGAGATAGAACAAGCATCAGAGGTGCTAGAGATGAGTTAAGATGAATTGTGCCTGTTATTGATTATAATTGAGCTGTTCTAGAAGGCTCTAAGCAATTGAAATGCTCCACGGAGTGATTCAATGCATCTAGACACTTTTGAAAGGCTCTTGAATGAAGAGATATGTCTCTTAGATGAAGGGGTTTGTCCCTTGATGTGAAGAGGTGTGCCTCTTGGGAAAAAGGTGGAAATTTTGAATTCCTTTAAAGAGAAGGCAGGCACCCATATAGAGAATTCTGGTGAAGTCTTGTGGGGGAGGCGTGTGGAGAGGGAGGAAGAGAGTGACATGAGAGGTCTTGGAGAGAAAATTAAGGTTTTTTATTGGATTTTCTTCTAGATTTGTAAGAGGAGTGGGAAGGTGAGAGATTATTCTTCATTACATTTCTAAGAGAGAATTGAGTGTGATTGTAATGAGAGAAAGTGCTTAAAAGGAACTTAAAGGATTTGCTTGAGGAGGAGTGTGAGATAAATTGTGTTCTTTTCTTTATTTGTTTTAGGAACTTATTTTTATATATAAAATCCATGTTTTATCGTATCCTTCTCATGAATTCAAAGTAGTCTTCTTTATCCTTCTCCCTACAATGAGATATGGTTTTGTGAAGAATTAATATTATTGTGCAAGGTTTTAAATGTCAATAAATTGTGAAAATTTAAACTCTGATCTTAATTTACTTTTTGATATGGCCAATTGAAATGTTAAAATTTGTTGAGAAACATAAGATCCGAAGAGCTATGCATTCTAAAACAAGGTAAGAGTCACATTCAATTTCATGTGTGGGAATGTTGTCCATGGGGTTGAGTGCAAATAAAGGGAAATATATTTTGATGGGCATAATATTTAGAGATTTTAGGGTGACAAACTAAAATCTTCAATTTGGTCCAGTTGCTTGGAAACTAAAGCAAGATTGTTAGCCCTCAGGGGAGGGAGAAGTGGGAGCTCTAGAGTGGGAGCCAATATCCTTTCAACCTAAATACATATTTAGGGGCCAAACTCTAGATTAGCCAATCTTTTTTATGCACTCTCAAAGGATAAAGAATATGATTGCTCCTATTTGGCACAATACAATATTATATATAATTTTAAATGATTTTAGTTACTTCAATAACTATAAATTCATTGTAAAAGGGAAGGATGCTTTCTTAAATTTGAGCTCTTCATTACAAAACTTTATTTAGTCTTAGTAAGTTTAACTTTGAAGTTTAGAAAATAGCTTAGTTAGCTTAGTTTTTTTAGCTGCATTTCATTTAACATACATTAAATTTACTTTAGATTTGTTTTTCTTACTTTAGTTTTTATATTTTAAATAATGTGTTTTATATTATAACCATAAGAATTTCCAACTCCCTGTGTGAACGATACTCAGAACTCCACTAGAGCCCTTTATTACTTGAGCGATATGTATACTTGCGTAATTATTAAGTTTTGCAACTTAAAGAATTCAAAATATAAAACTATTTGTACTAAAGTGATTTTTACCAGTGATTAATCTGCATATTTACAATTCATGCTTTCATGTGTGTGTTGTAATTTTGAAAGATATTTACAACACATACACAAAAATACTGCATCAGGGATCTAAATAAAGTGTGTCCAAGGGATGAGTTCCTGCTGCTGATACCAAAATCAATGGCGGACATCACATCAACACACAAGAATTTCTCCTTTATGGATGGATCGTCAGGATACAATTAGATCAAGATGGCTCTAGAAGATGCACCACTTACAACCTTCAAAATGTTGATTGAAATCTTTTGCTACATAGTGATGCCGTTTAGGTTGAAGAATGTCAGAGCAACTTACCAGTGAGCTATGACGAAGATCTTTGATGATCTCATCCACAACAAGGTGGAGTGCTATGTGGATGACTTGGTCATTAAAAGCAAGTAGCAAATAGACCACGTGCATGATTTGAGGATCGTAAACACATGAGATTTTCTCTTACATGGATGGATCATCGAGATAGAATCAAATTAAGATGGCTCTATAAGACACAGTGCTTACAACCTTTAGAATGTTGAATTGAATTTTCTCTTATACAGTGATGCTGTTTGGATTGAAGAAACTAGAGCAACATACCAACCAGCTATGACAAATATTTTTGATGACCTCATCCACAACCAGGTGTAGTGTTATGTGGATGATTTGGTCACCAAGAACTAACAATGAATTGACCACTTGTAAGATTTGAGGATGATTTGTTGATCAAGAGCAAGCAACGAATTGACCACTTGTATGATTTGAGGATCGTGTTTGAATGATTACTATAATATAATCTTAAGATGAATCTCTTAAAGTGCGCCTTCGGCGTTACCTTTAGGAAATTTCAAGGATTAGTTGTTCTCCATCAGTGAATTTAGATCAACCTAGATAAGATTAGATCTATCTTAGAAATGTAACCCCCAAAAACCTTGAAACAACTATGATCCTTTTATGGTAAAATAACATACCTAAGGCACTCTATATCTAATTTATCAGGTAGGTGTCAGCCCTTCTCAGCATTAATTAAAAAGGATGCCAAATTTTTTTGGGAAGAGAAATGCTAGCAGACCTTTTGAGAATGTTAAGCAGTACTTGATGACACCTCCTATTTTGGTAGCCCCTATCCCTTGGAAAGCTTTGATACTTTATACCATGGCCTTATAAGACTATCTCAGAGCCCTGCTAGCTCAAATTAATGATGAGGGAAAGGAAAACACACTCTATTATTTGAGCCAATGTCTAATACCGATGAAGGTAAAGTATCCTCCTATTGAGAAGCATTATCTAGCTTTGATTTTTACAGCTGAAAAGCTCAGACATTACATGCTTTCTCATAGAGGAACCCTTATTTTGAAAGTTAACGCGTTGCAATATTTGATGACTCGACCAACACTTTCCGGATGTTTTGCAAGGTGGTTTATGATTTTATTGCAATTTGCATAACTTTTGTACCCCTTCATGCTATCAAAGGACATATTTTAGCAGATTTTCTTGCAGTGCACCCACTTCCAGTTGGGTCCCCTCCTGATGATGAGTTACTAGATAAGAATATACTAAAGGTGGAGCTCAGTCATTGGGAGATGTACTTCAATGGAGCTTAATTAGCCAGAAAAGAGAAAGGGTTACGGACAGTCATACCGGGCAAAGCAAAGATTGGCTTGATTTTTATCACACTGAATTAGGGAATGTTAAGGTTTTCTTACCACTTGACAGCATCGTGCACAAACGAAGAAACAAAGTATGAAGCTTTGATCACCTGATTGGAGTTGGAAATATCAATGGACATAACAGACAATGTCATCTATGGAGATTCACAACTCGTTATTCAACAAGTTGCCAGATAATACAAAATTTTGAAACCAAGATTAGCAGAATACCACTAGTATGGAATGATGTCATTATAGCAAATCCCAGTGTGACACTGTACAAGATTATTCGGGGAGATAATATCCATGCTGATGCTTTAACCAAGCTTGCTAAGGAATTGATGTGTCCATCGAAGGATTCCATTGATATTATTGTACAAAGATGTCAAGTTCTGTCAAAGATAGACCTCAATAATTTGTAAAAACTTGGAAATGAAGAAGAGATAGTAGGTGCAATAATGAATAATACTAAAGATTGTCGCAGGCCATTACTAGAATATTTGCAAACAGGAAAGTTGCGAAATGACAAGTCAATAGCGTATCACATCATGAGAAGAGTTATGTCGTATGCTTTGGTAGGCAATGTCCTCTACAGAAGGTTGTTCGACCAGATGTGGCTGAGATGCTTGAGCAAAGCTGAAGTAGATGATCTTGTCAAGGAAGTACATGCTGGATTGTGATGAGCTCCCCAGTTGGGGCCAAAGATGAAGATGAAAATTAAGAGACTCAGATACTATTGACTAGCGATATTGATAGATTGCTTGGACATAGCCAGAAAGTGCACCTGGGTCATGTGCATGGAGTGGTCGTAAACCAACCTCCAAAGGTGCTACACCCAACCGTCGCCTCATGGCCATTCGAGTGTTGGGGCACGAATATAGTGGGTCCAATAGACGCTCTATCTTCGAAGGGACTAATATTTATTCTTGGAACCACATATTGCTTCTCTAAGTGGGTAGAGGTAGTGTCCTTATGAGAGGTTCCATTGAAACATTTTCTTTAATTTTTCAAGAGTCAGATTGTCTACTATTTTAGTGTTTCACACAGAGTAATTTCAGTCAAAGGTTCAGCCTTCAAGTACACAGCTTTGTCAGACAACATGGGATGGATTGGAGGTATTCTTCAATTTACTATCCCAGAGAGAATAACCTAGGTGAAGCCTTCAATAAGACGCTCGTGAAAATTGTGAAGAAAAAATTGGACAAGAATAAGAGAGGTTGGCACGAGAAGTTGTTATAAGTTTTGTGGGCCTACCGGACAACGTTCAGAACTCCAACTCAGTGTACACCGTATGCGCTCGTGTATGGTTCTAAGGCTATACTTCCGTTAGAGGTTCAGCTAACATTTTTCAGAGTCGCCATTATTAATTAGATTATAGTAGAAGAAAGTGCCAAACTTAGACTTGCAGAATTGGAGAGTCTCAAAGGAAAATGATTAGAAGTGCTACAGAATCTAGAAATTTCTCAAGTGAGGATAGTACAGGCTCACGATAACTTGGTCCGCTCAAGGGTGTTCAAAGTTGGTGATCTCCTACTTGTTCATAAAAGACCTATCCTTGCACACCGCAAAATAGGTGAAAAATTTGAACCAACTTGGGAGGGACAATTTATCATAGAGAAGGACTATTCAGAAGGATTTTACCAGCTATTGGACTTTCGAGGTGAGAGGTATATGTTGCAAGTCAATTGCTGATATTTGAAGACATATTATGCAGCTTGATGTTCTCTGAAGTAAATTTCCAAAAATGATATTTGTTTCGAGCAATGGCTATTTGGCCAGTGTCTGTGACTGGGTCAAAGAATTTTGTAATAAAATTAATATTAATAAAATGGAAATTTGAATTTGTACGTCAAGGCTCTCTACTTCAATTTTGAATTTTGCTAAATTAAATTATATAAAATGCTTGCACCTGTATAAACCTAAAATCTACTTAAAATTAATTTATTATTGTAATTTGTTTTGAATTTCATCGTGTTGATTTTTCTATCTTTTATAGGAGAATGTAGGGTCAGAAGCTGATTCTATCATTTAAAGATGGCTTAAATCTCACACTAGATGAAGAAAGGCAGCACAGGGTGGTGTTATGAATTTTGACTTAGACTACAGTCAGATCAATGTGGACAATGAGGGTCCCCTGATGAACATTATTAGCTAACCAGAGATGGAGGGGCTACAGTTGTTGCTCAGAATCAATACTAAGGAAGGCTCGTCGCTGAGAAGGAAGAAAGCAAAATGGGTACAGTATCTGATGGAAGGGACCAACCACTTACAGTCGATGATTACTGCGCCTACCAGAGATCTAGTTGGTGCTTCTACAGAGAGAGTTCCAAATGCACCGTTAAGAAGGAAATTGCAAAGAAATGCCAACCGTCATATACACAGAGCCATGGAGTGACTAGAAAAGAGACTTACCAAGGTAGCAGCTACAACACTCACTTTGATTAAGGAGGAAGAAGTCTACAATCCAAACTTGAAGGAGACTTCCTCTAGTCCACCGATCACTGAGGATGAGCCAAAGTTTATCGTGGTGTCTACACCATTGGAGGTCCCCGATAAGATTTGTACAAGGTGCCCAATGCGCAATGTCGAGATACCCAGATGAACATGATCGACTGGATCATTTGCAGCATGCCTAAAATCTAACACCCTCTATCTGGAGCGTTATGGAACATCTTAAGAATACATGGCTGCCAGCATAAGATTTAGGAGTGTAGAGCACCCTGATGTTGAGCCATACATACCGTAGTTTGGCAAGCTTTGATAGTCATGGATTCATTCAGAGGTTGACACAAAGGAGCAACCCCAATGTTTATAAAGGATTGCCACATCAGAGCTTGCAAGAATGACCAGGGTCCATAAGCTAGAATTTGAGTATTATGAAAAAATCTACAGATATTTCATCAATATCCTAATGAGAATCGAGTTACATTCCGGAGTGTTCTCCAAGAGTGATGAGAGAAAGATCCTTGATAGTTTTTTCAATTTGAGGGATAGAGACCGAGTTAGTTTGTTGAAGTGAAAGACATATTCCTAGCCGTAGAAGTGGATGTGTGGAAAGGGTAGCATCACTATTCAGTGTTGACGTTGTTAAGACTTTGTTAAGGACATGCAAGGGAACCTCTGGGTATTTTGAGATATGACGAGGTGGTTCCTATGTTGTCCAAAATAAAGAGGATGATCAAAAGGATGGTGAGGTGGAGTATACTACATGTGGATTGTATTCTAAATAACTGCATCATTAATATTTATGAAGAAGGAGACTGCAGAGTGATGCGAGTTTTTGTGTATGCCTTGTAAATATCTTGCAATACAACAACACACACACATAATAGCACAATTAGTAAATATGAAGATCAATCACAATAAAAATCACTTAAGTATAAATAATTTTAAATTTTAAAATCTTTAAGCAGCCAAACCTAATAATTATGCAAGTATACATATCACTCAAGTAATAGAGGGCTCTAACGAAGTCCTGAGTATCAATCCCATTGGGAGTTTGAAATTCTTATGGTTATAATGTGGAAGACAATCTTCAAATTATAAAAACTTAAGTAAGAAAAACTAATCTAAAGTAAATTTAATGTATGCTAAATGAAATGTAGCTAGAAGAACTAAGTTAACTAAGCTATTTTCTAAACTTCAAAATTAAATTTTACTAAGACTAAACAAAGTTTTGTAATAAAGGGTTCAAATTTAAGAAAACATCCTTCCCTTTTACAATGAGTTTATGGTTAGTGAAGTAATTAAAATCATTGAAAATTATATATAAAACTGTATTGTGCCAAATAGGAGCAATCCTATTCTTTACAATCTTTTGAGTGCATAAAGAACATTGTCTAATCCAGAGTTTGGTCCCTAAATCCGTGGTTAGATTGAGAGGATACTGAGGATACTGGCTCCAACTCCCAACTCCAGAGCTCCCACTTCTCCCTCTCTTGAGGGCTAACAATCTCGCTTTAATTCTCAAGTGACTGGACCAAATTGGGGATTTTAGTCTGTCACCCTAAAATGTCCAATTCTACGCCCATCAAAATATATTTCCCCAATTATTTGCACTCAACCCCATGAAAAATATTCTCACCCATGCAATTGAATGTGACTCTTACCTTGTTGTTGAAAGCATAGCCCTTTTGGATCTTATGTTTCTTAACAAACTTTATCATTTCAATTGGTCAAATCAAAAAGTAAATGAAGATCAGAGTTCAAATCATCACAATTTATTGACATTAAAAACCTTGCACAACAATATTTATACTTCACAAAACCATATCTCCTTGTAGGGAGAAGGATAAAGAAGGCTACTCAAAATTCATGAGAAGGATACAATAAAACATCGATTCTATATGTAAAAACAAATTGACAAAATAACGAAAAGAAAGAACACAACTTATCTCACACTCCTTCTGAAGCAAATCCTATGAAGTTCCATTTAAGCACTTTCTGTCTTTACAATCACACACAATTCTCTCCTAGAAATTACATGAAGGATAAATATCTCACCTTCCCTCTCATCTTACAACTCCAGAAGAAAATCCTCTCCAAAACCTAACTCCTCTCTTTAATGACCTCTCACGCCACCTTCACACTCTTCACACGCCACCACTCCTAGACTTCTCTTTTAATTGGGGAGCTAACCTTGTCTTTAAAAGAATTCAAAATTCCCTCATTTTTCTTAAGAGGCACACCTCTTCACATAAAGAGACAAATCCCTTCAACAAAGAGACATATCTCTTCATTCAAGAGCCTTTCCAAAGTGTCTAGATGCATTGAACCACTCCATGGGGGGTTTGATTTACTTAGAGCCATATAGAACCTCTCAAAAATAGTTAATAACTACAACAATCCATCTTAATTCTTCTTTGGCGCCTGTTATGGCTCCTCTAGCACCAGTTTATTCGAGTTCTGCGTTGTTCTCTAGATTTTGGCGCCTCTAGAGCCAGTATTCTGAAAAACTGCATTTTAACTCCAAATTTCTTCCTTTTTGCTTCTTTTTATTCCAAATGCCTAAAATCAATATAACTGCAACAAAACTAGAAAATACCCTTCTTTAATGTGCAATATCACAAAATTTAAGCATAAAATGTATACATAAAATTACACATTTTTTTGGTGTATCAAAATCTCCCAAACTTAAATGTTACTTGTCCTCAAGTAGCACTTTTTACTACATAAAAATATGACTTATGGTAGAGATTAACTTTTAAAATTCTATATGTTGTTTTAATAAATATAATAGTATAACTTAAGAAAAACTTTTAATAACTTAGTTTAAAACTAAAAATATTAAAACACCTAGTAGTCAAGTCAAAGATTTCTGAGTCTCTATTCATTTCAAGAAGAACTATAATTTATCATATCAAAGATACTTAGAATGTTCATATGAAAAAGAATTTAATGAAAACCTTAATTGTAAGGATGCTAATACTCAATTACAAGTTTAGAAAATGTAAGAAAACCTTTTCTTAAGTTGATTCAAGTGAAGCCAATTTTTTATTAGGCATCTCCTCAAATATTTTTTTTCATTTGGATTGCTTTCAATTCTATATATTTTTCTTTTTTTTCAGGGATTGTTGTCAATCCTTTTTTTTCTTTTTCATGTGAGGATTACTATATCTGGATAGTCTTTTATAATTTTGAACTTCACTATCGTCTTCTTAAAGTTAAAACTTCTTACCTTTCTGTACTTTATAAATTCATATTAGCTTTGAAGATTTTTCATAAACTATCTTTCTTTTCTTCTTATATGAAACTCTAAGATTCTTAATACTTCAAAAATAAAATTTTCTTTACTTTAAATAGAAAAAGCATAATCTTATTATTTCATACTAAAAATCTTAACTCTAGAACTGTCCTTAAAATTTTTGCTTAAAATTTATTATATTATTTTAAAAAAATATAGTCATCTAAAGTTAGCCTCTAATACCAAAGGTAATGTTAAATTAATTTTTTAAAAATGTAGCTAATTGAGGACAAATAAAATTTAGTTTACATTTTTTTAAAAGAAATTCTTTTGTCCCCCAAACTTAGATTTTTTAAATAATAAGTAAAGCATTCAATACAAAAAAAATTGTAGGGTGAAAGAAAACAAAAAAATGCATAAAAATAAAACTAACCTGTAGAGGGTTCTAAACATGAAACTTGGCTCTGACACATTGCAAGTACTAACTTAAAGAGTACAGGCTTTAAAGCAATGAGTGAAACATAATATATCACATGATTTTATAAGAAAAGGTAAATTAAAAACATAAGCAGTAAATTAAAGAAACAAACAATGCTGAAATAAAAATCTACAATTTACATCTATACACACAAACAAGTTTGATAATACCACATAAAAAACTCATAAATGTTCAAATCATAATAACAACCATAAAATAAAAAAAACAACAATGAATGAAAACAGATAATACCCCAACAAATTATCATTCATCATCTTTCTTCTCTTCTCCTTCTTCTTCTTCTTCTTTTTCTTCTTCTTCTTTAAAATATTCAAAGTTTTCTTGCACATAATGTGGCATGTAGGAAATTCTATAGTATGATCACCCCTAAGATATCTAACCATAACCTATTGTACTCTTCTCTGCTGATAATCATCAATATGAGCATTCCTCGATTTTAAACCACCTATTCCATTCTGCATTGCTATTATATCTGATTGCTGAATCATTAACTATTCCATAATATTTTCAAGTGAATAAGTACTGGAAGTAGATGGTCCTGCAGCTGATGTAGAAGGTCTATCACTGCCTCCACTTCCAAATCTAGATCCAACAAATGATTCAAATTTATGAATTGTGAGGTTTCTAATAGGTTTAAGTGGCTGTAGGAATTCTTCTTTCTTATCAAATTCTAATCCTGATTGTTCACATAAGGTGAAATCAAGGCAGGATAATATAAACCACTAGTGGTTCCACTTCTAGCAATACTCTGAGCATTATACAAAGTGAGAGCGCCGATATCAACAACCTTCATTTGTTGTATACAAAAATTCAATACTGCTCTCTTTATAGTTACTTCGCTAAGGTGATTAGATGGAAGTAATTTCACAGAAATAAAGTAATGCCATGCTTTTGATTCCACATTTAACATGGAAGTGGAGAAATCTACCTTGTGATTATTCTTAATTTTCCATTCTTCCCTTCCATTAGTAAGATAGGAAATTACTTCATCAAGTGATGAATCAAAAATCACAAATGTCAAATACTCACAATGTAATTCATTCCACAACATATATAGTGCATTAATCCTTTCTCGAGTAAATTCAACATTGATACCTCTAACCCAAAAATTGGCATAAAATTCATGAACAATAGGAACAATTGCTACTGAGGTGAAGTTTCAAAAAGTCTCCCAGTTCTGAGTAATGATTAGTCTTTCATTATCCCCTCTCGCGATTGAGGATGTACACTCTTAAATCAATTTCCTTGTACCCATTTGAAAATTATAATTATACTGAGCTTTCAAATTAACAAATCATCTCACATCAAAACCTCTTGAAGTCTTTCCTCTTTTCACTTTTGGATCCATAGAAATTTCTAAATAATTTCACATAAAATCTCAAATAAATTCTCAATATCATAAATCAAACTCCAAAAATAGGAATAGTTGGTAAGAAACTTTTCACCATGGGTTCTCTTTAAACTTCTTCAAAAAACTTCAAATTTTTGGATTTCCATAATGTAGGAAAAATCCATGGTGAAAATAAAAAATTTCTAAGGTAAAGTGAAGCTCTTACCAAGGGAAGAAGAAATCTAAGACTTATTAACCTTCAAATGCCCTCAAATCCAAGAAAAACCAAGCCCTAAGGTGAGTTTTGGCCTTAATCTTGAAGTAGGAGAGAACCTAAGCAGTAAAAATGAGGTTTTACAGTGTTTTTTTTGTGATTTTAAGGAAATCTGGGTGCTTTTAGAAAACTGGCACCTTAGGCGCCAACACAAAAAAATTTAGATTTTGTTTTTCTTTTAAAATCTGTTGTATACCAAACCACGCCAACCTCTAATTAACTTACACTAACACTAATATTCATAATTAAACAATCTTCTAATAGTATATTGTTATAAACAATACAAAACTCACATTTTTATAAAAAATCCACACCATTTCAAACCAACATCTTTCAAACCAATACATCTAATTCAGTGTGGAAATCACACCATACAAACTAACACTGAAGACAAAATATTAATTACTTAACATACAACACATATAAAGTTGAAAAATGAAAATAAAGAAAATCCAACACAATCAAATAACACACAAATGCACTCAAAATTATGAATTTCATACTTTAAAGGGTTTAAATATCTTATTCACTTTCATCTTATTGAATTTTTTCCATGGATTGATAGTGAACGTATAAGTTGCAAAAAGGTTGGTGAGGAAATTAATCCATTGAATCTTCTTCAACCGAAACATTTTTCTTAAACATATGCACCATACCTTCTTCTATGCACCCGATATGTTTGAATTGTTCCTTCATCCTCCAATCCAAATTATCAAATATATCAGAAATTTTTTCAATTGAATTCATAATATCTTGAACCGCTTTTTCTAGCTTCTTGATCCTTTTCAAAAAATCATGTGAATTCTAAGGAAAGTGGGGCTGAATAGGAGATGAATTTTGAGATGATTGATCCATAAGAATGTTCATAATATTTTCCTCCCCATTTATTATATAGTTGCAGGAAATCTCTAGGTTCATGAGCTTCCAATGGAGAAGCACTTTTCCCCAACTTTCATAAGGTACTTGTGACTGGCTAAATAGTAAGATAATAGTAGATGGATGTCCCAGCCCATAAGTTGATCTATTTATAATCAAACCAAAAATAGATTTTACAATTAAAGCACCCACATCAATAAGTCTTCCAGTTTGAAAACAATAATTCAAGATGGCACTTTCCTTAGTCACTATATTATTTTTTATGGTAGGAAGAAGTTTTAATGAAATAAAGAAATCAAATATATTCAATGTAGGATTTAGTAATGATGAATAAAAACTTACATGTCCATTATCTATTGTCTCCCAGTTTGCATCTTCATCAGTAAGGAATTCATAGAGTTTATTCATGTTATATCTTGTAGGGACAAAATTGGTATAATGACATATCAGGATGCTTTCACTCATAAACAAGTCATTTAGTCTTGAAGGAGTAAATGGTACCCTCTTGCCTCAAACATAGATGACTCTCTGGTTAATTCCATGAAGATTAACATAGAATCTTTTACCCGGAGGAACAACTACAACAGCAGTGGTATAACATAGCACATACCAGTGTCTTTGCACAATAATCTCCTCCACTCGAGTACTTGGTGTGTTAAATCCTCGATTCACAAATCCTCATTTTTTGATTAATCTCTTCTTCACAAGAACTCAATCATATAATTTATGCGCATCAAAACTGATGAACTTTCTCCTGTTGAAAATTCCATATCTAAAAGTTTCATTAGAGTTTGAAGTCAAAAATGGTGACTTTCCCATCATTTTTCAGACATAAATAACTCCAAAATACAGACTTTAGGAGTTAATAGAAAGAAAATTTGTCAAAAATTGCCCAAACTTTCCTTTAGAATCTTCCAAAATTGTCTCGGTAGCCGCATCGCTTCTGGTGCTAATTTCTGGTGCTTCTGGTTCTAGCTCTCTGTAAAATGACACCTTTGGTGCCAGTTCAGATTTCTACACCATTTTGCTTTAAATCTAAATAACTATCAAATCTTTCATATAATTCAATACGTAATAATGTTTTAATGTATTTTCTTAATATATAAGTCTCCCAAGTACACAAAATTCGTAAAGAGAGCATATATATATATATATATATATATAACACCATGTTGGCGGCTGGAATTGCTCTGTTAGGGTTTTTGCAACCATGAGGGTTGATGGCGGCTGCTCTTCGAGGGAAGACTTCTTGGAGTATCTGTTTTTGTTTGGGAATGGTCTTTTGGGACTTACTGGTCTTCATGGAGGAGCTCCTTCAAGTTTTCTACTTTCCCGGGCTTTTGGTTTTTTAAACTTGGTGTTACTGTTCCATTGATACTGTCTGTCTTGTGGAAGGGATTTCCTTGATTCTCTTAACTGGAGTTTTGCTCTATCTATTGTTGTTAATTAGTCTATTCTTAAAGTGGTTTTATTACTCTTTAATTCTTGTTTTGGTTCCTATCCCTGTTGGTTTTCTTCTAGGTCTTGCTTCATGGACACCCCCATTGATATTGAGACGAATGTACAATGGTCTAAAGCCACATTTACTGATGTGTTTGGTAAGAGTTCTAGTTTTCAAAACTCAGTGGAATAGATGGTATTCCCCAACTCCTTCCATGAGGGAGTTAATAATGATGAACTTCCATACATTAAACAACTTGGTAAGAAATCAGGGAAACATGCTGCAATTTTTTTAGAATCTAAAATCAACTCCTTATCAGCCTCTTTAAAGTTCACTCTAATTCAAAAATTCCAATATGGTCATCCTAAGATGGAATTAATTCAAAAATACTTTGAAGATTTAAGACTTCTAAGTTAATGGAAAGTTGGGCTAGTGGATGGTAGGCACGTGCCCTTACATTTATTTAGAGAAGAAGACTATGCTAGACTTTTCTCCAAACAAGTGCTGCTTATAGAGGGCATGTCCATGAAATTATTAAAATGGTCTCATAAGTTTGATCCTAGTCAGGAACCTCCCATTGTCCCTATTTGGTTCGAGCTCCCAGGCCTAATGTTACATTTCTTCCATCATCAAGTTCTCTTCACTGTAGGCACTGCTCTGGGCAGACACATAAAACTTGATATTCCACCTACAATCTCTCAAGACCTTCAACAGCTAGAATCCTGGTAGAAAGAGATATTACCCTTCCAAAAGTAGATGAAATTTGATTAGGAGCTGCTCACAATGGGTACTGACAGAAGATTGAGATGGAACAAAAGCCTTATTATTGCACTCATTGTAAAATGTTTTGACATACCAATGCTAGACATTTTATACTTCATCCTAAGCCCAAACCTAACTCAACCTCTCAGGGTACTTCAACTCAGAGGGTGCTGCTTCAACCTACCCCAATTGAACTTTCATCTCACACAACTAAAAAACTTGAACATTCTGACCAAAGAATTCTCACAAAAGACCCTCAAATAGAAGTGGAACCAACAGTGTCTGAGGATACTCTTCCCAATATGGTTACTGAAGGAGCCTCTTTGCCTTCATAGGTCCTTCTTGATTCTGTGAATATTACTTTGGTGGAGAAGGTGGTGGAACAACTGGCCAATATCTCTGAATTGGATAGGGCCCAATCTATTCCCCCAATATTGTGATTGATCCTATCAATCCCTTTGATTCCCCCCAACTGGCTGCTATTCATAGAGAGCTGGATGAGGGCTGTTAGTTACAAAAAGCAAGGAAAAAGAAAAAGCAAGCTGTATCAGACAGACAAGGGGAGACTGTTGTTCTTGAAGCTGGCAGTTTCTATTCCAATAGAAGAGACTCCCTCACCAGGCTTACCAGGGGAGAACCAAATCCTCCCATCATGATTAATCTTCTTTGCTGGAACATTAGGTGAGTGGCTCACCCACTCTCCTTGAAAAGGCTTCTTCATCTAAATAGAAAACATAAAGTTGGTGTACTGTTATTCTTGAACCAATGGTTCACAAATACCCTCAAAGTATTCTGAAACACATTCATGGCTTCTCACATTTTTCTAATAATAACAACAAGATTTGGATCCTTTGCAGATTGAAAATTACTTGGTTAGTCCTTGTTGATGACTCTCAATTTGTCCATTTCAAATTTGAGGTTGCTGGAAAAACTAGTTTTATTACTATAGTCTATGCAGGATGTAATAAGGATGCTAGAAGATCCCTTTGACATGAACTTATTAATATTGGAAGCTCTATGACCTCCCCTTGGCTGGTGGGAGGTGACTTCAATTTTGTAGCTTAACTATCTGAAAAAAGGGGTAGTAGGCCACCTAATCTCCTCAAAATGACACAATTCAGTGACAACATTAAAGCTGCAAATCTATTTGACCTAAGCTTCCAAGGGGCTACCTTCACTTGGAAAAGAGGACATTTTTGGGAAAGAATGGAGAATTTCTTAGTTAATGATTATTGGTTTTAAGCTTTTTTGAACACCTATGTATCTCATTTATCTTTAATAGGATCAGACCATAGACCCCTTCTGATTTCTATTGCTGCCACCCCACCTAAAGGTCAAGCTTCATTCAGATTTCAAAATATGTGGGTTGAACACCATGAATTTTTGAATCTTATTCAAGAGCACTGCAAAGGTTCTCATAATACCAATACTATTATCAAATTGTGGCAAATGCAGATATTTATGGCTCAAATTCTCAAGCAGTGGAATTGGTCCTATTTTGGGAATGTTTATGATAGTGTTGACAATGCTGAAAAGAAATTGGCAGCCTTGGAAGCTGAGGTGCAAAATGGTACAGTGAATGAGAGTGCTCTATTAGAAGGTGTTGAACAAGTTCTCCTGACCACTGACCAGTTGAAACTCTTCCTAAGGTAGAAAGCTGCTATTAACAGATTCATGGGGGGTGATAGGAATACTAAATATTATCATGCCTGCATTAAATACAGAAGGAAATGTAACAATATCTATAGAATTCAAGATGTGAAGGCAGTTGGATAAATGATTATGAGGATATTGCTAAGAATGTTGTGACCTTTTTCCAGGATCTTCTCTCTATTTCTCCTACTGATCCAACACAAGGGGATCCAAAATACTTCAAGGATGAACAAAATTATACTAAGGACCTCCAAATTGCTCCCAATCCTACAGAATCTGAAATTTGGGAAGCTCTACACAACATTGATAGCTTTAAAGTGGCTGGGCTAGATGCTTACACTACTGCTTTTTATAAAAAAGCATGGACAATTGTAATAGCAAATGTGGTGGTTGCCATTTAAAGTTTCTTCCAAGGAACTCCTCTTTCTAACTATTTTTCCTCATCTAGCTATGTTCTCATTCCCAAAACTACTGAGTGCAGTAATTAGAATCAGTATAGGCCTATAAGTCTTACTACTATTTTCATTAAGATCATCGGTATAATTATAGTTGCAAGGCTTCAACCTTATTTAATTCAGCTCATCAAACAAAACCAAACTGCATTGGTTAAAGGTAGATCAATTGTTGCTAATGTAATGCTTGCCTAGGAAATCTTCCTCGATATTGATCACCCTTGTAGGAGGAAAATCTTATCTATAAATTGGACCTAAAAAAAGCTTATGAGACCAATAATTGTTCTTTTATATTAAACATCCTCAAAGCAGGGGCTTCCCTCAAGATTTTTGTATCCTTATCTCTAGATGGTTGCAATTCGATACGCACTCTATACCGCTCAATGGAAAATCTCATGGATTCTTCTCAACCACTAGAGATGTTCATAAGGGAGACCCACTCTCCCCTTCAATTTTTATTCTGGCTATGGATTATCTTTCAAGAACATTAGATCAAGCTTTGGCTCAAAAAACCTATGCTAGATTTCATCACAGATCCACAGTGAAGGTCACCCACCTAATGCATGCTGACGATATAATTTTGTTCTCTAAAGCCAACAGAAATGCTGTTAAATTAATACACAAATGCCTGACACATTTCCAAAATACCTCTGGTATGACTTTTAATACCCTAAATGTCAACTTCTTTTTAGTGAGCATACTAATTCTGCAACTAAGCAATGGATTGCTCAATTTACTGGTTACTCTACATCTGCCTCCCCCTTCAAGTACCTTGGGGTGCCAATCATTAAAGGAAGAACAAAAAGGATACAGTTTGATGAAATTATTGCCAAAATCAATGCACAACTTAATTGCTGGACAAACTCTTTTTTATCCAATGGAGGTAGAATTACTCTTTTGAAAAGCATACTAGCATCCTTTCTTTCATACATTCTCCAAGTCACAACAATGAAGAAATCTACTCAATTGCTACTTGAAAGAAGCTTCAATAAATTTCTCTGGTCAGGCCAAAGACACTAATTACATTGGGCAAGCTGGCAGAAGGCAACTAAACCTACAATAGCTAGGGGACTGAGATTTAAAGGTCTACAACATCTTCAATAAGTTAACATGTGCAAACTGTGGGTGAGGTTTAGAATGCAGAACTTTCTATGGGCCAAATTCTTGACGGAAAAATATTGTAAACACTTCCACCCCAATTTGATTGTCAAGAAGCTAGGAGACTCTAATATATAAGTGAATTTATTAAAGATCAGACATCAAGCTGAAAAACTTTTTTTATTAGACGTTGGGAATGGGAGAGTACAATTCTGATTGGATCAGTGGTGTTCACAAGAGTTGTTATCACCCAGACCCAATGATTTTGATCCAAACCTATTGGTAGATGATTGTTGGAATGGTGATTCATGGTCAGTGGAGACTCTTCTTTCCATGCTGGACCAAACTGCTACTGTTTGCATTTTTTAAATCCCATTCAATAGAGATCATAAAGACAGATTAGTACTCAAATCAAGCAAATTTTATAGCCTATGCAAAGCCATCTATTCAAGATTATTCAGGTGGGAATCTATCCAGTGGGGGAAAGTTATCTAGAATAAATTCATTACTCCCTCTATATCCTTTTCTACTGGAGAACTTTCTATAAACTTCTTCCTGTTGATGACCTCCTTATGCTTAAGGGTCTGAGAGGCCCTTCCAGATGCCACCTATGTCTCATTGCTGAAGAATCTATTCCTCATATTTTTATTCATTGTAGTTTTGCTCAACAGGTTTAGCTAGAACTGGTGAAGGATTTGAAGGTGAACCTAATGGTCTTGGATTGGTCCTCCCATTTCTCCTACTTGCATACCTAGAACAGAACCAAACTGGGTATCAACCCTTTTGTTGTGATTTGGTTCATTTGGATGGCTAGAAACAAATCCAAATTTGAGGACCACCCTCCCTTAGTGCATCTAAAAATGATTAACTGTAAAGCTTTTATTGCAAAACTGATTAAATACTAAAAGATTTCCAGAAAGCTAATGCACTCTTACCTCCTCTTCTCCTAAAACCTACACAGTCTCTAAGGTATTCTGGATAAAGTCATCCAAACCTTGGATTAAAGCAAACGCTGATGGGAGTTACAGTGAGTCAGGAGCTGGTTTTGGTCGGTTTTTCAAAGACTCTAAAAATACCAGTAAACTATTTCTCTACAGCCCAATGATTGCATTGCAAACTAAAACTACTGTCCTTTGTTGGGCACTCCATATTGCAATCAAGATGGAATGGAATTACATCCTTGTTGAAACTGATTGTGCCTTGCTCATTCAAATGGTTGAAGGAATTTTCGCCCCCCTGACATATACTTCAATGGATAAAACTCATTCAAGCTTTCAAAAATGATTGTCACTTCCAACTAAACTTCAACTTCAAAGAAGGAAATTGACTAGCTAATTGGCTAGCTAGATTTGCTAGTCAAGTTGATGATGATTTTATCTCTTCCACTCCCGCCGCCCCCCTCCTCTTTCTTTTTTGTTGAAGGGGGACCTCATACAGGTTCCCTACCTTAGAACTATACTCACTTTTGGTTCATCAATATAATTAATTTTTTTGATAATATATATACTCCCAAGTACACAAAAGTCATAAAGAGAGCATAAATATATATATATATATATAATATTACTTATAAAAACACATTTGCATCATTAAAATAGATAACTATGGGTTGCCTCCCACAAAACGCTTGGTTTAATGTCGTCAGCCCCACATTCCCAGTCTTTACTTAGGGTGACCCAACATTATAGTCTCTTTAAAATTTGGCCTTTGACCATCAAAATATTGTTTTAGTATGTGCCCATTTACTTTCAATATCTTTCCAGTTTTGGGATCATCAAAATTAACAACTCCATAGGGGTAAAATTTTACAATAGTGGATGACCCTGTCCACCTAGACTTTAGTTTTCCAAGGAATAATTTCAATATTGTATAGTATAGTAAAACTTGCTTTCTAGGCTTAAATTCATTTTTTATTATCTTTCTATAGTTCCATTCTTTCATTTTCTCCTTATATACCTGTCGGCGCTATTTCGGGGGTTGAAGGGGAGTTGCCCGTAAGAAGCTGTTGGTCACCGGAAATGAAATCCCGTCACCCGCTTCGGAAGGACGTTGAAGTATGAAATCAAACTGACCCTATATTTTTCATAATATAAAATGAAAGAGCATTGTACCTCAAATCCTGTATCTATCCAGAAGGGTAAACACAAGACTTGAGGATGATTCTCGATCAAATAAACTACGGAAAGTATGATGTCCGTTTGGTCTGCGAAACCTTTATATTTGTCGACAAGTTCCCCTATTAAATATAAAGGATTAAATAGGACTTATATTAAGTTGGGTTCGGACATGCTTCCTATAAGGGCAAGCCCCTATAGTTAATTACATCTCAAATGACCAAAGTCACCTAAGAAGACTCTCGATAAAAATCAGGAAATATTATCTTCAAGGAGTTTCAAAGGGTAGGACTCTTCAACGAAATTGGATATAGAGGTGTGAAAGGGGATTGGTTCAAATTTGGAATATTTTATTACATAATTCAAAGGAAGAAGAACTAGGGGATGTCATGGATCCAGAGGAGAACCTCGGTGACTTCCCAAGCTATCCTAATGTTTGGCTTCGGTTTTGAGGAGAAATATTTAGGTGTTTCATCTTGCCAATTTTATTATTTAGGGCTTACATTCGTGTGAAACGATCACACAAATGACCTTGAAGATGTGAGGATTTAGGTCGTGACAAACGACAACCTCAGAATTCTAAGACGAGTTAGGGCTTATATTGTATAGTAGGGCTATGCAAAGGCCTAAATATGATGTGAGGATTTACGTTGCATAAGCAAGCAACCTCAAAATCCTATGGCTTTGTTGTTTAAGTCTAAGGAAGGAAGATTGGTTTAGCTGGGGAAGACAGGTTTTGCTGTTGAAGATGGTCGTGCTGC
>NW_018219417.1:312516-316820 GCF_001263595.1 Phalaenopsis equestris | reverse complement strand
GGATCCTACGGTTCCCTCGTTCCGACACCACTATTTTCTATTGGATTTACTTAGTCCAAATGAACTTACTAAACCCAATTTAATGAGTTCCATAGAGCCCTATAGTTGAAGTTCTTTAAATTTTATGAGGGCGTATTAGAGTTTTTTAGTGTGACACCGGTTAGGATCCTACGGTTCCCTCGTTCCGACACCACTATTTTCTATTGGATTTACTTAGTCCAAATGAACTTACTAAACCCAATTTAATGAGTTCCATAGATTCATTTAAATTGTGGGAAGCCTCATTAGCAACCGTAGGTTACCTCCTCCGAGGGATTCCCGATCATCCGATAGAGACGTCTTAATTTAGTTGAAGTTGTAGTTTTCTGTGATGTTTGTGTTTAAATTTTGAGTTGTTTTATATTTTGAATGTTGTGGCGGGGGGTTTTTTTTTTTTGATTTTAGTTTTGGTTTTGGGTATGTGGCTATCCTGATGGTTTTAGTTTTCATGCAGGGTGAGATCATTGTTTAGCATGCAAATTTGCAGGCATAAAAGTACAGTATGAAAGTACAAGAAGGACAACGCTGAAAACTGTAGAAGTGTACCTGACGAGTCTTCTTGTTCCACCACTTGAAACTTAAAATGCATGTTAAGGCAGCTTATGAAGAGCAAGAAAAGTAAGTTCTGGTGGTTTTCCGAACTCTATGTCATATTTTGGTGAGTCCTTAAAAGTTTAATTAAGGATGATTTCATTAAGTGAAGAATATTAAGTTTAATAGGCCTCTGAGGTATCCAACAAGTTAGGAGGGGGGAACCAGGTCCATGCCTCCCTCTCACCAACTGGTGAAAAGCCTCGAGTCCATTTGAATCTATTATGTTGCTCAATGGTTCATCCTATAAATACTTCTAATGCTCAGTGAACATTGATGTCTCTATTATCCCTAAGAATAGGGTAATTCTCACTTGTGATTTAATTTGAAAATTATGTGGGTGAAGACCCTTATAGAGGCAAACTAGTGTAATTTGAACAGTTAGCCAAATCTTAATCCTAATCGGGCTTAGTGGTGTTTCAAGGATGTTTGATTTAATTATGTTTATGATTCTAATCCTTTTTTAGTCAATTTTTGATTTACTAATCCTTTTTTTAGTCAATTTTGATTTAGCCTAAGTCACCACTAGGCCCTTAAGGCCTCAGTGAGTGTCTTAATTAGTTTTGAAAAGGTTAAGCTTTAAGTGGTCATGATTCATGATTTGAATTTTTTTTTAAAATCAATATAGGGGTATTACATTGATTAATTATTGGCTTCCAAAGTCATACCTCTAAGTCCAGGATCATTTAATTTTAATAAACTTCTAAATTTTAATAATTTAGAAATTTATTAATCTTAATTAAGAAAGTGAGATTGGTTTCTACCAATTAACCCCTTTATGTTTCAAACATCAAATAAATTGATTAGGATTAAAGGTTACCCATTTTCCCTCTTTGTATTAAGCCTAAATGTTAATTAAGGCAAAATTTCCAAAATTACACATTTACCCCTAAGGCTCTAACACCTCATAAATTGTCAAATTCAATTCAAATGACTTAAAAATTTTTATCCTACCTCATTTTTGGGTCAATTAAGACATCAGAGGAGAAAATATGATTTTTTAAAATTTAATTTAATTTATATAATTATTTTCATGAAAAAATAGGATTTTTAAAAGAAAATTCCTAACTTGACCAAGGTAAGTTCTAATCTCTTGAAATTTTTACTGAAGGTAGACCTAGACTAGATAAGCCTTCAGATCAAATTTTATAATTTTTTGAATTCTCTGTGATTTATTAGAATTATTTTAATTTCTGGCTATTTAATAAAAATAAAATATTTTAGGGAGTGAAAATTAAGTTTTGTGTTTTTGAGAAATCTCCTTAAGGTCAGAGAACTCAGAGAAGCAAATTTCATTATTTTTTTATTTTTTGTTGATTTATTGGAATTATTTTAGTGGAAACTAATTTTTAGCCTTTTAAAAATTATTTTTAAACTTTGAAATTCAATATCTTTATTTAGAAAATTAGGAAAAATATTCTATTTGTTTATAAGTTCTTAGGAAGTAATTTAGAACATTTCTATGTGTTTTATTAATTTTGTGATTTTTAGGGATTTTTAATTATTTATTTAATTATTTAAATATTTAGAATAGGCATATTTATATATCTTCATCTAAATATCAAGTTTTTATTTTAAATATCATTTTATATTTAATAAAAACTGCTGATCACAGAGAACACAAAAAATAAATTTTTTATAAAATTTTCAGTTATATTTTGATTTTTAAAAATTATTTAAATGCCAAAAATGATGTTTATCTTTAAAAGGGGATAAAAAATCAAGTCATTTAAATGTTTATATTTTCCAAAGTTAATTATCTTAGTGATTTAGTATTTGCAAAATTTAAGTGCATTTTAAATGACTTGACCAATGAAATTATTTTCGAAGGTTTCTCTAGTCATGGTGGACCTTCCAAAATTTTGTTAGGATTTTCTAATCAATATGCTAATTTCCATGATTATTTTGAAGAAATAATATGGAATAACTTGAAAAACATGGATCTCCGTATAGGAACCTCTTCTGACTTTGGGAAAATCAGAGGATGTTTCCCTTGATAGAGGCTACAACATGCCAAAATTTCAAGCCAAGATGGTGTGCCAATATGCATGGAGAATCAAATGATTCAAAATAGTGTTTAATTAATTAAACATAAAATATGCATAATATGGTCTTGAAATTTAATTCACATTGTTCTCCTCTGTTCACTGAGCAATAGGGTTATTTTATTTTATTTTTGTGTTTTTTCTACACAAAGTTATGAATTTTCTAAGTTAAGGGTATTTAAATAAATAAGAAAAGCCCTATTTATCTATTTAAACCGCATGTGCTGACTAGATCTTAGGCAGCTCTGAAAGCATGCGTGGCGCGCTTTGGGTTGACGCCGCCATCCACATATCTTGCTAACTTGGCCCGCTGTTTATGTCCCGAAGCGCTATCCGACTTGATCTCCCTCATCCATTTGATACACACTTGATCAGACGGTTCCCTTCACTTCGGGCTTGATCCTATGGACTCGTCTAAGTGAGACGAACACATCCATATGGATAAGGTACCATGAAATCAAGCTTAAATAAATGGAGAATCAAAATAAGCTCGGGAGGAGGAGGAGTTTTATACCTTTACTCTGAGAAGGGAGGCTTCGATCAGAGGTGCTCGACACATTCTTTGGGGTCCAAGACGGCTAGGGATCGAGTCCCTGCTCTTGGTGTAAAGTCTAGGTATGAATTCGACCAAGCTCGATTTCAGGTGTTGGTCTAGAGCTATGGTTGAGGCTCTGTGGAAGGGGGATTTGATGAGAATTTAGCCTCTTTCACTCTTGTGAAGGTGTGGGTGAAGTTATTTTGAGTTTAGTGGACTATGGAGGAGTATTGGGCTCTGTCCTAGTTTTCGGCAAGGTTTCAAGCTTAAAATTGAGCTCCGACAATGGGAATGGGTGAGGGAAAATGGTCGGAATGCACTGAGGGGATCTTTGGGGAGCTCTGTGTGGAGTTTGGAGAGGCCTCTCTAGGAATATTTCAGCACACCTCCCATGGCCGGGAGAGGTGAGTTTTTATAAAAATGGCCATGGGGTGGCTCTCAGAGCACAAGTTTGGGTGCATTGTGGTGCTTAGGTGGAGGGCAGAAGAGCTCTTCAGTTTGATTTGAATGAGCTGGCCTCTAGGTTTGATTTGGGTGAGGTGCCATGGGAGTGGCTCTCAGTTTTGGGCTTTTCTGGCCACTAGGCTGGCCGGCTGGCTAGGGGGAGGTGGCTAGGAGCTCAGGGAACCCAGAGGAATCCATCACAACAATTTAATGCAAATGTGCTTTGATTTGGCAAAGTTATCTTAAGCATGTGCATTTTTGGAAATAAGATCCCTTGATTTGGGGGACCTTTGGTACATGGCTTGATTTAGGTGGTTTAATGGCATTTGGACTGGTCACTAAGTCCAACTAATGGATGTGATGGAGTTAATTTGGTGGCTTTAGGGTGGTTAGGTCACATTTAGTGCATGGGTCCAAGTGGGTGCAAATGAAAAAAAGTTGGGTTTAGGCTAGGTTAGCCATGTAAATTGGCCCAATTAATTGTTTCATTTGTTGTATATGACCATAAGGAGCAACTTTGGTGAAGGATGGAAGTGGTTTTGAGTTCAATTGAAGGGTCAATTTGAGGGAATTTTGAACTTTAATCAATTTGGTCATGTTGGGCTAGGCTTGGGTCTAGCTTGGGTTAGCCTTGGGCTAGGTCCAAATTG
>NW_018219417.1:306076-312436 GCF_001263595.1 Phalaenopsis equestris | reverse complement strand
TTAAGGCAATCAATTGGGTGAAAGGCAATCAATTGGGTGAAATTTTGGGATTTAGCCAATTTGGGGCTAAATTTGGGAATTTTCTATTTAGGCCAAAATCCAATGGATTTGAGCCTTCACCAAGGTCAATTAATGGTTGATTTTGATTTATAGGAATGTTATCAAGATTTTTTAACATTAATTGAGGCCAATTGAGTAGGCTATGTGTTCAATTTGGTAAGATTACGTCATATGGTCAAGATTGGGGTTTTGACCCAAATCAAAGTTGGGCTGAAATTATGGACCAATTGAGCTTGGATTTGGTTTATTTTGGTCATATAAGAAGTGAATTTGAGTTTAGAATTGGAATTGGGGTCAATTGAGATCAAATTGATAGACATTTGAGTTGGATTTGGGGAAATTTGGGTCTTTAAATGGGCAATTTGGGGATTTTGGTTAAAGATGGTCAAATTGGACAAATTGGACAAATTGGGTCATTTGGTAGTTGAGAAAAATGAAATTGAAAATATTTGGGATTTATTGGGGTTTTCTAGGAATTTTTGGAATTTTTGGGATTTTGAGCTATGGAGGGGTATTTTGGTAAATTGGGGGTGTTTTAAGGGTAAAAGGCCAAGATGGATATTTTGGTAGAGCTGAGGTACAAACCATCACCAATAAGCCATGGACCAATGGAAATCTCATTTTGGGTCCACTACATAGTGGTCTTAGCTAAACCATAGCCCTAGGGCTGGTAGGTTTAGGGGACCATCGACATGAGTATCCCAAAAGATCAAGGGATCTAGGCTAGAAATTTGAGTTCAGGCTTGTAAGTGATTGTGGGTACAGATAAGTGTAGTGAGTGCCTTAGCTCCCTAAGGTCTAGCAATCCTAAGGGTGACTCATCTTGAGTTTCCCCCACAGTGACCCCACCTACTAAGTATTTAGAGGTTAAGAGCAACATGTGGAACTTCAAGTTGAGTAGAGAAGAGATTGAAATTTCTAATGGTGAGGGTTCAATGTCTAGTTTTCTAAGAATAGTCAATAAAAAAATCCTATGGCTAGACCTTAGGCTACTAAAGAGGAAAAGTTAATCCTCAACCAAAAATGAGGTCAACAAATGGACCCCCAATAGGTGTGGTGTACTAGGCAAGCACACCGCACGTATTACCATTGACCGACGAGATCAACAAAAACCAATACAAACTTCTAAGTCAACAGACCTGGAAGTATGTGTAGAGTTGTGTGTGTGATTTGTTTCTGCCAGGGAATTAGCAGGTGATCGTCTGGTTGAAATCAAGGAGTACGACTCTCGCTGAGGGTTGGAGAGTGGACTTTGAGTTATAAAATTTCAAAGATTTCCGAAGGATGGGAGTCAGAATGTAAGTGTTGACTCTGAGTTGGAAATTGAAATTCAAGTATCAATTCAAAAAGAGAGAGAGAGAGAGAGTCGGAGTGTAAGGACCGACCTCGAGCGTAATGAATCAGAAATGTAGGACTAATTTAGAAATGAGAATTGAAATGTAGGTCAATTCTCAAAAGAAAGTGTCAGAATGTAAGGACTGACCTCGAATGTAATGAATCAAAAGTATAGGATTGATTCAGAAATGAGAATTGAAATGTAGGTCAATTCTCAAAAGAAGTGTCGGAATGTAAGGACCAACCTCGAATGTAATGAATCAGAAGTGTAGGACTGATTCGGAAATGAGAATTGAAATGTAGGTCAATTCTCAAAATAAAGTGTCGGAATGTAAGGATCGACCCCGCATGTAATGAATAAAAAATGTAGGACTTATTCGGAAGTGAGAATTGAAATGTAGGTCAATTCTCAAAAGAGGGTGTCAAAATGTAAGGACCGACCTCGAATGTAATGAATCAGCAATGTAGGACTGATTCGGAAGTGAGAATTGAAATGTAGGTCAATTCTCAAAAGAGGGTGTCGGAATGTAAGGACCGACCTAGAATGTAATGAATCAGCAATGTAGGACTGATTTGGAAATGAGATTTGAAATGTAGGCAATTCTCAAAAGAAAGTGTCGGAATGTAAGGACCGACCTCGAATGTAATGAATCCGAAGTGTAGGACTGATTCAAAAATGAGAATTGAAATGTAGGTCAATTCTCAAAAGAGAGTGTCGGAATGTAAGGACCGACCTTAAATGTAATGAATCAGAAATGTCGGACTGATTCAGAAGTAATAATTGAAATTTAGGTAAATTCTCAAAGGAAATTTATAAAGAGCCTGGGGTGTTGAATATGCAAAAGTGTATCATGTGAAAAGGTTGATTTTATTGAAGGAGATTTGTAAAGCTTTGTGAGTTTCTGTGCAGAATGTGAAATTCTGCGAGGATGTACAGAGAGTTAGTGTAGATAACGAGGGTTGTGCTGCGCGCGCGAAGAGTAGGAAATTCTGAAAACAGAAGAATCTACTCAACAGGTCTGTTTTATTTTCTTATTGTTTTTATCACAATTTAATTTTTCAAAATGTGTTTTTAAAATTTTAATTTTAATTGGTTGATTTAAAAAAAAAAAATTGTTTTGTTATTCACTCATTTATGATTATTTTTCATTTGTGTTTTGTTTGTTGTTGAAGATTTGTTGTTTCATTCTTTGTTCATTGGAATTACGAACCATCGCATGGTTCGTGGCTTTCATCCATCGCACAAAAAGGCAATTGATAAAACGACATAATTTGAGAGAAATTTCCATTAATCTGCTTCAATAAAGATGCTACAGATCAAACATAGGCTAATGCCTCAAAAGGTACATCATGTAATCCATGCTGAAATACACTGAGAACCCTCTCATGATATGAGTACATCATAGACTGAATACATCAGATACATGTCATGCTATTAAAAGAAAGTAAGTGAGTCCGCTGTGCTTGGTATGTTGAGCTCCTGATCAAGAAGACCTTCTAAGTCATGCTCCAAAATAAGAGTTCCCTTTGCATGTACCTAAAAGTACAACCTTCTCATAGCTCGTAAGGAAACAACTCCTCCAATTCTGGGTCCTGCTGGAATCCATATGGTATTTTACTGTCATCCATTCTGCGGAAGGTTATAGACACCCTATGGTGTTGTACTTCTGGGATGCAGTGCTTAACAATGCATGCCCCGTTGCCCTTCAGGACAAATACTGAACCGACTGGAAGAGAAATCTCCACAGCTCCTCTGAATTCACCAGGGCCGACTATATCGATTTCTTTTCCAAATAGAATATAGCTATTACTCATGAACGAGACCGTGTAGAAAGGCCTCACAAAATCATGATGGTCGATGTGTGGGGGAATGCAGTCACCTTCTTCATAAATGTTGATGATGCAACTGTTAGGAATGGAAGTAGCTGGTAGAATATTCCACTTAACCATTCTCTTGATCATCCATTTTATCATTCGTGGTAACGGATCCACTTGGTCGTATTTGAGGATCCCAGGCGGATTCCCCTGTCTGTCGTTCATAAAATTGTAGCAACAGCCGCATTGGATGGTGATTCTTCCCTTTCCCCGCATCCATTTCTTCATCTCAGAATATGTTCTTTCCATGAAAAGGCCCGCTCGACCTCTATCTCTTAGATCGAAGATGCAGTCCAAAATGCTTCTTTCATCAGTTTCAGAAAAAACCCTGGTATATAGCTCCAAGCCCTCCAATATGTTTATAAAATTTCCCTGAACCTCTTCATAGAACTTGAATTCTCTTTTATTTACTCTGCTTATCTAGTAGTATTCTACTATGCCAGGAGTTGGCAGCTGCCGTGGGCGTTCATTCCTTCGGGCCTCGCCGGGAACCCAAACTGGTGTTGGTCGATCAGGAATATGAGATTCAGCCTCTAGTGGGATGTATGATCCTGAGCTCCATGGTGCGCGCTGATCCGTCCCCAGTGGGACATACGGTTCATTCGCCTACGGTTCATTCGCCAGGAAGTCTGGAATCTGAGACTCGTTGGTGCTTGAAGTGTATTCTTCTAATGTACTGAAACGCGGTAGATGCAGAACGTTGCAGTCCGGGCATTCTATAAATGCGCCTGTAATTGATGTCCAGGCTGGTACCTCAACGTTGCATGTTGGGCAACCTCTGCATAAGACATCCGGAACTGGGAGCATATCTGATCCAGTAACAAATCCTAACTCTTCATTTGTAGTGGGCAGGCTGGAAGAAGTTTTTCTCAGATCTGGGTCTTAAAAATGTCCTTCAGGAATCCGGGTAACAAAACTGCTCACGTCTCTCTGGCGCTTGCGTTCCTGTTGCAGAAAGGCTCTCTTTCTCTTTTGCCTTGCATTTCTGCGTTGCATCCTTCGGAGCATGGTATTCAGTAGTCGTTTGTTACGGGAGGCTATCAGGTCCCTTGCTGAAGTAGCAATCATGGAGGGCAGACGATTGGGCAATTGGGCCCCTCCATCGGATGTAGTTCCGCTATCACGTTTTTACCTTTGCGTGACACATCATCCTGAGTGGTTACCCTCAACAGTGAAGTCAGTCCCTCCTTTTCTTTATTGCTGACTACGTCCATTAGAGGAACCTCGTAGTCCACATTAACTTGGTTGAAATCCACGTTGAAATCTATGACACCTCCTTGTGGCGCCATCTCTTCATTTAGTGCGAGGTTCCAACTATCCTAGAAGGCAAAGATCAACCTCTCCTGACATTTTTCTTCAGAAGACAAAAAAAAAATGTTAGTGGGCTGAAACTTGGCATGAACAAGAACAAAACAAAGTATTCATAAAGTATTCATTAAAGTAAACAAAGTATTCATTAAAGTAAATTTTAGTTTGTTTTAGTGAAGAGAATTATTCATTTTATGTGTGAGTTTTGTTTAATTTAGTAAAGTATTTAAATTTAAAGATAGAAAAGAGAACATGTGAAGTTCAAAAATCTTTCTCAAAATTTTTGTTATATTGAAGTTAATTACAAAATTTGGATCCGGTCATAGAAATTTAGCCACATAGATAACCTTAAAATAATCAAAATTTTAGAGTTTCAAAGCAAGCAGAGGCAAGCGGAGGCAAGCGGAGGCAAGCGGCATCAGCAGGTTACTTAATAGGTTTTCAGGTATCGTCCATTTATCGGTAACATAGGTCTTTTATCCCGGAAGTCCACTAACTGGTAGGCTCCTCCTGTATAGACTTTCTCAACGACAAATGGTCCCTCCCAAGTTGGCTCGAATTTCCCACCTATTTTGCGGCGTGCATGAATAGGTCTTTTGAGCACAAGTACGAGGTCACCAATTTTGAATGTCCTTGGGCGGACCAATTTGTCATGGGCTTGTACCATCTTTGCCTGGTAAGGCTCCAAATGTTGTTGTGCTTCCAATCATTTTCCCTCGAGACTCTCCAGTTCTTCAAGTATGAGTTTTGCACTTTCTTCCGTTGTGAGTTGGTTGGCAACGGCGATTCTGAGAGATAGTGTCTGGATTTCTAGCGGTAGCACGACCTCAGTCCTGTACACGAGCATATAAGGTGTGCACTGAGTGGGAGTCCTGAAAGTCGTCCGGTAGGCCCACAAGGCTTCTAACAGTTTGTTATGCCAATCCCTCTTGTTCTCGTCCAGTGTTTTCTTCAAAATATGTACCAATGTCTTGTTGAAAGCCTGAGCCATTCCATTTGCTCTGGGATAGTAACTTGTAGAGTATCTCCAATCTATTTCGTGTCCAATCTATCCCAATCTATCCCATATCTTCTGACGAAATTGTTGATTTTTGTGCTCTTGAAAGCTGTCCCATTGTCAGAGATTATTCTTCGCGGTACTCTGAAACGGTAGACAGTTTGGCTTTTGAAAAATTGAATGATGTGCTATGCCGTAACCTCACGTAACGACACTTCCTCTGCCCATTTTGAGAAGTAGTTTGTAGCGACAAGTATAAACCTGTGTCCTTTAGAAGACTTTATAAGATGGAGGGTCTATCAATCCTATTATGTCTGTGCCACAACACTCGAATGGCCACGAGGCAACAACTGGGTGCAGCACATTCGGAGGTTGGTGTAAGACAACCCATGCACCTTGCACTGGTAACATCTTCTGGTTGTGTCCATACAGTCGGTCATCATTGTTGGCCAATAATATCTGAGTCTTTTAATCTTCATTTTCATTTTTGGCCTTGACTGGTGAGACAATCCAGCATGTACCTCTTTGACAATATTTTGTGCCTCGGCTCTGCTCAAACACTGTAGCCACATTTGGTCGAACGATCTTCTATAGATAAAATTTCCCACCATAGCATAAGACATGGCACTTCTTGTGATGTGGTGCGCCTCAGACTGTGATGTGGTGCGCTTTCCAGTATGCAAATATTCTATTAATGGCTTGCGCCAATCTTCGTTGATGTCTGGCCTTTTTCTAAATGTTGAGCTCTCGTTGATGTCTGCAACTATATTTATTGTTTCTTCTTC
>NW_018219417.1:303756-306017 GCF_001263595.1 Phalaenopsis equestris | reverse complement strand
TCCTTGCACCATGACTTTGACCATGACTTTGATGGAATCCTCTGGGGACATGCCATTTCCTTAGCAAGTTTTGCTAGAGCATCGGCATGAGCATTACCTACCCTAGGAATCCGGTAGAAAGTCACATCAGGAATCTGCTCCAGGAGCTTCATTATGTACTGATGGGACTCTGTTAATCTTGGTTTCATAATTCTGTATTGTCCAACGACTTGCTGGATGACGTGTTGGGAGTCGCCATACAATGTTTGTTATATCCATTGAAATTGCCAATTCCAATCCAGTGATTAAGGCTTCATATTCTGCTTCATTGTTAGTGCACGGCTTTCTCAGGTGGTATGAGAACCTCTTCATTCCCTTATCTGGCTAATAAAGATCAAATCAATCCCCGCTTTGCCTGGTATAACTGTGTCTAATCTTTTGTCTTTCCTGGCCGACGAAGCGCCATTGAAGTACATTTCCCAACGCTGCGCACTAGAAAATTCCATCTGTAGTATTTTCCCATCCGGTAACTCGTCGTCGAGAGAGGACCCAGCTGGCAGTGGGTGTGCAGTGAGAAAATCTACTAGTATCTGTCCCTTGATAGCACGGAGGGGAACAAAAGTTATATCAAATTGCAATAAAATCATTGACCATCTGGCTAAACGTCCGGAGAGTGTTGGTCAGGTCATCAAATTTTGCAATGGACTAACTTTCGAAATCAGGGTGATCGTATGAGAAAGCATGTAATGTCTAAGCTTTTGAGCGGTGAAAATTAATGTCAGACAATGCTTCTCAATAGGCCACCTTATCTCCGTCGATATTAGACGACGACTCAAGTAGTAGAGCGCATTTTCTTTACCCTCCTCATTGATTTGGGCTAAGAGGGCTCCAAGAGAGTCATCCAAAGCCGTGGTATAAAGTATTAACGGTATCCCTGGGATAGGGGCTGCCAAAATAGGAGGTGTCATTAAATATTATTTAGCGTCCTCAAAGGCCCGCTAGCATTTCTCTTCCCAAATAAATTTGGCGTCCTTTTTAATCAATGCCGAGAAAGGCTGACACCTACCTGAGAGATTTGAAATAAAGCGTCTTAGATGTGCCAACTTCCTCTAGAAGGAACATAGTTGTTTCAAGGTTTTAGCGGGAGGTATTTTCAAGATAGCTTTAATCTTTTCCGGGTCGATCTCGATTCCCTGATGACAAACAATGAATCCTAGAAATTTCCCAGATGTAACACCAAAGGTGCACTTTAAGGGATTCCTTTTGAGGTCGCTGATATGTTGCTCCGGCGTTCTTTAGGCCGAACGACATCACTGTGTAGCAGAAAATTCCAATCGGTGTTCTGAAAGATGTAAGTGTTGCATCCTTGGGAGCCATCTTAATTTGGTTGTATCCCGACGATCCGTCCATGAAGGAGAAAATTTCATGTGTTGAAGCGATGTCCACCATCATTTCTGGTACACGTAGTGGAAACTCGTCTTTTGGACATGCCTTGTTCAATTCTTTGAAGTCGACACAAACGCGGATCTGTCCATTTTTCTTTTTAACAGGTACAATATTGGCTAACCATGTGGGGTATTGCTCTTCTTTAACAAAGTTGGCATCTATCAATTTCTTTACCTCAGCATGACTTGTTATTCTATTTCAAGGCGCATTCTATTTGGGGTTTGTTTTACTAGGGTTATATTCCTATCCACCCTGAGTTTATGGACTACAACCTCTGCTGACAGTCCTGGCATTTCATCGTAGCTCCATGCAAATCAATCTTTAAATTCTGTTAATAGTTTGACCAATTCTGCATATTCTTCGTCATCAAGTAGAGAACTTATAAATGCAGGCCGGGGTCATTCTTCAGTCCCGAGGTTAATCTCTTTCAATTCATCGATAGTAGATTTAATTTCCTCCTAAAATTCTGGCGGAGCATCTTCTATTGGTTGATCAGTAGAGTCATCCTCTACATCGAGGTAATCCTCTTCTGACACATTAGTGACAACAATGCAAACACCATGCAAAATTCAGAATCATCGACTAGTGGTCCAACTGTACCAAATCTGAGACCTTCTGAATTTGGAGTTTGACTTTTAGTATTCCATAATTTTTCAAAAAGTTGAAAATTATCTTTTGGAATTTGTTTTGGTTAGTGTCCTTGTTGAATTAACTTTTGAACACAAGGAGAGAAGTAACCAAAAGGCAATTCCATTAATTCATTAGGATCATCATCAAAATTTACATGTTTTTCAAGCTCAGTAGAGGTAGAAGCACAGTAAAATTTGATCGGCTTT
>NW_018219417.1:303056-303739 GCF_001263595.1 Phalaenopsis equestris | reverse complement strand
TTGAGGGAGAATCGGAGTAAGGGTCATAGTATTCACATAGTGGTTTATCCGATCATACATTGTTTCATATTCATTCTTCTCTGTATCTTCTAAGGATATCTCATACTGAGGTTTCTTCTGCTTCGTCATCATTATTTCATCTTCAGAACTATCTTCATCACCAATGTTGATGGTTGGCCTAGTCCGTTCAACAATTAAATTGATCTTTCCTCATCCGCGTCCCCGGCCTCGACCTCGGGTGTGTGAACTAGAAGAACCTCCACTAACTCGTCGTAGGAGAGTGGTAGAAGGTTGTTGAAGCGGAGTTGTATGACCTCCCTTTTGTGATTCTCTTGAACCTTGATCTTTGTTTTTCAAAATCTCGCGCGAGAAGACAGTCTTCTTTGGAGGCGCGTAGTAAGCAGCATCTTCATGGATACCAACTTCATGTACTGAAAATGGTTGTAGATCTCCCTTGATGCAATTTTCCTGACATCTTTGGGGTATTTAATGCATTGGTGTAGGGATGATGGAACCATATTGTGCTCATGAATCCATGGTCGTCCCAATAGAGTGTTAAAGGAGGTCTCGACGTTGATGATATGAAATTTAACGGTTGTCACGAGTTCTCCAACCTTCATAAGTAATGTAATTGATCCAAGGGCTCTTTCTCCCTTTTGGTTGAATCCTCTTAACATCATCTT
>NW_018219417.1:301744-302953 GCF_001263595.1 Phalaenopsis equestris | reverse complement strand
GGGGGGGGGTTTGGGGTCGGCGGTACCGAGTAGCAGGTCTTCATCTGTGAAGGTTACCCCCGACTGTTCTCTCAACAGGAAAACTTCATCTGAGGATGTGCTAGCCAGCTGAGCTAAGCAAATTTCTGGATCAAGCAAAGCTATAACCAGAGATTCTCTCATCTCCTTTGACAAGATCAGAGCATCGTAGATGCTTAGTCGGACAGGCAACTTCCTAAGATGAGCTAGCACGTAGTATTCTATTTTGTAAGGTCCTCCGATTTATTTTTATCTTGATCATGTGGTTCTTCTACTGGTGGAAGTGGTGGTATCTCTTCTCGAGTCATTATCTATTTTCCTTTGCCTATTGGAGCTGTTCTTGGTGGTAACACTTTTCCGCTCCTCAAGTTGACTTCTGTGATTTCCTCTTTTTGAGATATCATTGGTGAATCTTTTGGTGCTTTTTCCTCTTCGTCGGAAAGATCTAAGTTGATGACAAACGGTGCGCCATGACGCTTGACAGTTGGCTCTTCATTATCGGTGTTATCTTAAGCGATATCATTGACATCTTCTTTGGATTTGACAACGAGCTCATCAAACTCGAGTACGACTTGAGGATCATTTTGAGGATCAAGATTGCAGCTAGATTGGTCATAATCAGTTACGTTATTACCAGAAACAGTCAAAACGTAGCCAAAATCACAATCATTATATTCATAAGACCCCGGAGGGACAAAAAGATAATCATACAAAGTCAAGGGTTCGAGGATTTTCTTCCCAAAATTGGAGACAACCAGTCTAGTAGAGGCATCCCCTATCCTACCCCTCGTGCTATCAATCTTGGCAGTGGTGATGCTTTTCTTCTTCTTGTCTTTTCTTCTTCTTGTTCTTTGTTTTTGATGATGACGGATCTCCTGGCAAAATCTTCATCTCGGGCTCGGTATGTTGCGGACTGGAGATGGAGACTTGTTTTGATGCAGACTGTATCTTGTTCAATATCTTCTTGGACGTCTGCTCCAGACCTCATTCCATTCTTCTTCGGTGTTCGTAGAAGCTCGTTTCGATGAATCTTGTATTTGATTGAGGACCCACTGGAGTTCATCCCAAGTTGTACTCCATCCGTCTGTTCCGACATATGGATCAATTGGGGAGATTGACTCAGCTGAAATCATGTTTGTTGACCTCATTTTTGTTTCTCTCAAGTACTCCTTTGGGATTGTTATATTCTCT
>NW_018219417.1:300117-301491 GCF_001263595.1 Phalaenopsis equestris | reverse complement strand
GATCTTTTGGGATACTCATGTAGATGGTCCCCTAAACCTACTAGCCCTAGAGTTATGGTTTAGCTAAGACCACTATGTAGAGGACCCAAAATGGGGTTTCCATTGGTTCATGGCTTGTTGGTGATGATTGGTACTTCAACTCTACCAAAATACCCATATTGGCCTTTTACTTCTTAAACACCGGAGGTCAACGGTAGCAGATCTCGCACCAAAATACCCCTCCATGGCTCAAAATCCCGGCTCAAAATCCAAAAAATTCCAAAAATTACCAGAAAATCCCAATAAATCCTAGATAATCCTAATATCATTTCTCTTAACTACCACATGACCCAATTTGGCCAATTTGACCATCTTTAACCAAAATCCTCAAATTGCCCTTTAAAGACCCAAATTTCCCTAAATCCAACTCAAATGTCCATAAATTTGATCTCAATTGACCCCAATTAAAATCCTAAACTCAAATTCAATATTGATATGAACAAACTAAACTAAATACAAGCTCATTTGGTCCATGATTTGAGCCCAATTTTGATTTGGGTCAAAACCCCAATTTTGACCATATGACCTAATCTCACCAAATTGAACCCATAGCCTAGTCAATTGGCCTCAATTGATGTTGCAAAATCTTTATGACATTAATATACATCAAAATCAACCATCAATTTACCTTGGTGAAGTTTCAAATTCATTTGATTTTTGGCCTAAATCCAAAATTCTCAAATTTATCCCTAAATTTGCTAAGTCCCTAAATTTCACCCAATTGATTGCCTTAACTTCCAAATTGGCATCCAATTCATGTTGGAAAATCTTAATGAGGTACCTATTGACCATTTAAAATAATAAATTTGGACTTAGCCCAAGGCTAACCCAAGTTAGACCCAAGCCTAGCCCAACATGACCAAATTGATTAAAGTTCAAAATTCCCTCAAATTGACCCTTCAATTGAACTCAAAACCACTTCCATCCTTTACCAAAGTTGTTCCTTAAAATCATCTACACCAAATGAAACAATAAATAGGGCCAATTGACATGGCTAACCTAGCCCAAACCCAAGTTTTGGTCATTTGCACTCACTTGAACCCACGCACTAAATGAGACCTAACCACCCTAAAACCACTAAATTAACTCAACCACACCCATTAGTTGGACTTAGTGATAAGTCCAAACACCATAAAACCACCTAAATCAAGCCATGGACCAAAGGTTCCCCAAATTAAGGGATCTTATTTCCAAAAATGCATATGCTTAAGATATCTTTGCCAAATCCAAGCACATTTGCATTAAATTGTCGTGATAGATTCCTCTGGGTTCCCTGAGCTCCTAGCCACCTCCCCCTGGCCGGCCGGCCAGCCTAGTGGTCGGAAAAGCCCAAAA
>NW_018219417.1:297611-299911 GCF_001263595.1 Phalaenopsis equestris | reverse complement strand
CCCCGCCCCCCCCCCCCGGGCGGGCCGGCCAGCCTAGTGGCCCAAAAAACCCAAAAACGAGAGCCACTCCCATGGAACCTCACCCAAATCAAACCTAGAGGCTAGCTCATCCAAATCAAACTATGGAACTCCTCTGCCCTCCACCTAAGCACCATAATGCACCCAAACTTATGCCTTGAGAGCCACCACATGGCCTTTTTTTTATAAAAACTCACCTCCCAAGGCTATGGGAGGTGTGCTAAAATTTTCACGAGCTCGAAACCCTGCCGGAAACCAGGACAGAACCCAATACACCTCCACAGTCCACCAAACTCAAATTAACTTCACCCACACCTTCAAAAAAGTGAAAGAAACTAAATCCCCATCAAATCCCCCTTCTACAGAGCCTCTACCATAGCTCTAGACAAACACCTGAAATCGAGCTTGGTCGAATTCATACCTAGGCTTTACACCAAGACCATGGACTCAATCCCTAGCCTTCTTGGACCCCAACAAACGTGCTGAGCACCTCTGATCGAAGCCTCCCTTCTAAGAGCAAAGGTATAAAACTCTCCTCCTCCCGAGCTTATTTTGATTCTCCATTTATTCAAGCTTGATTTCATGGTACCTTAGCCGTATGAATGTGTTTGTCTCACTTAGACGAGTTCATAGGATCAAGCCCGAAGTGATTTGGTTGAGTCAAGGCCGAGATCTTAAGGTTTTAGTGTGGACGGGCACGGGATCATTCTATCGGGGATGATGACGGGGAGCCGTTTGATCAAGCGTGTATCAAATGGACGGCTGGGATCGTGTCGGACAGCACTTCAGGACATGAATTGCGGGTCGAGTCAGCAGCTACATGGACGTCGGCGTCCAACTAGAGCGCGCCATGCATGCCTTCAGAGTTGCGTAGGATCTAGTCAGCACGCCCTGTTTAAATAGATAAATAGGGCTTTTTCCTATTTATTTAAATACCCTTAACTTAGAAAATACATAATTTTGTGTAGAAAAATCACAAAAATAAAATAAAAATACCATCTTGCTCAGTGAACAGAGGAGAATAATGTGGTATAATTTTCAAGTCCATTTGATGCATAAAATATTTTTAATTAATCAAACACTATTTGAAATCATTTGATTCTCCATGCATATTGACACATCACCTTAGCTTGAAATTTTGACATGTTGTAGCCTCTGTAAGGGGGAATATTCTCTGATTTTTCTAAAGTCAGAGGAGGTTCCTATATAGAGATCCATATTTTTCAAGTTATTTCACATGATTTCCTTAAAATAATCATGGAAATCAGCATATTGGTTATTAAATCCCAATAGAACTTTGAAAGGTCTACCATGAGCAGAGAAACTTTTGAAAATAATTTCATGGATAAAAGTCATTTAAAACATCCTTAAATTTTCCAAATACTAAATCACTAAGATAATTAATTTTGAAAAATATAAAAATTTAAATGACTTGATTTTTTATCTCCACTGTGATTTATGATCCAAAAAACTCATCATAAAAGTTTCAAAATATTTTGAGTTCATTTAATAACTTAAATTGATTTTTAAAGATAAATACCACTCTTAACATATAAATGATTTTTTTAAAAATCAAAATATAACTCAAAAAATTATGAAACTTAGTTTTTTGAGTTCTCTGTGATCAGGGGTATTTTCCAAAAATAAAATGATATTTAAAATAAAAACCTAATTTTTTTGGCCTATTCTAAATATTTAAATAATTAAAAATTCATAAAAATCATAAAAATAATAAAACTCATGGAAATGTTCTAAGTTGTTTCCTAATCACTTATGAATAATTAGAATATTTTTTGTGGTTTTCTAAATAAAGATATTGAATTTCAAAGCTTAGAATTTCAAAGCTAAAAAATAATTTTTCTTTTAAAAAAGGGCTAAAAATGAGTTTTTTTTCACTATAAAAATTCCAGTAAATCAAAGAAAAATTAGAAAAATATAAAATTTTTTCCTCTAAGTTTTCTGACCTTGGGCAAATTTTTTTTTCTAACCTTGGGAAGATTTTTCAAAAATATAAAACTTAATTTTCACCACTTAAAATATTTTATTTTTATTAAATAAGCCAGAACTTAAAATAATTCTAATAAATCACAGAGAATTTAAAAAATTGTGAAGTTTGACCCAAAGGCTCCTCTAGTCTAGGTTTACCTCTAGTAAAAATTTCAAGCGATTATAATTTACCTTGGTCAAGTTAGAAATTTTCTTTGAAAAATCCTATTTTTGCATGAAAATAAATATATAAATTAAATTAAATTTTAAAAATCACATTTTCTCCTCTGATGTCT
>NW_018219417.1:295934-297372 GCF_001263595.1 Phalaenopsis equestris | reverse complement strand
TTAATAAATTTCTAAATTATTAAAATTTGGAAGTTTATTAAAATTAAATGATCCTAGACTTAGGGGTATGACTTTTGAAGCCAATAATTAATCAATTTAATACCCCTATCTTGATTTTTAAATAAAATCCAAATTATGAATCATGACCACTTAAAGCTTAACCCATTTCAAAACTAATTAAGACACTCACCTAGGCCCTAAGGGCTAGTGGTGACTTAGGCTAAATCAACAATTGGTTAAACAAAGATTAGAGTAATAAACAAAATCAAACATCCTTGAAACACCACTAAGCCCAATTAGGATTAAAATTTGGCTAAGTGTTCAAATTACACTAACTTGCCCCTTTAAGGGTCTTCACCCACATAATTTTTAAATTGAATGACAAATGGTAATTACTCCTTTCTTAGGGATAATTGAGACATCATTGTTTACTGAGTAATAAGGATATTTATAGGATGAACCATTAAGTAACATAATGATTTTAAATGGACTTGAGGCTTTTCACTAGTTGGTGAGAGGGAGACATGGACCTGCTTCCCCCTAATAACTTGTTGGATACCTCAGAGGCCTATTAAACTTAATATTCTTTGCTCAATGGAATCATCCTTAATTAAACTTTTTAAGGACTTACCAAGATATGACATAGGGTTAGGAAACAATTTTACCTTTCCTACTCTTCATAAACTTCCTTAACATGCATTTTAAGTTTCAAGTGGTGGAACGAGAGTACTCGCTGGGTACACTTTTACAATTTATAGTACCATTTTTTTCTGCATCTTCCTTACATGTTTCATTCTTGCATTTACCTACATAAACTTGCATGTTAACCATAACCATAACCCAAAGCCAAAAATTAAAAATCAACCAAGATAAAATTCACGGCCACAACATTCAAAATATAAAACAACTCAAAATTTAATCACAAACATCACACAAAACTACAACTTCAACTAAATTAAGACATCTCTAGTGGATGTTCGGGAATCCCTCAGAGGAGGTAACCTACGGTTGCTAACGAGGCTTTTCACAGTTTAAATGAAATTATGGAACTCATTAAGTTGGATTTGAAAAGTTCATTTAGACTAAGTGAATCCAATAGAAAATAGTGATGCCGGAATGAGGGAATCGTAGGACTTTAACAGGTGTCACTCTAATCAACTTTAATATGCCCTCATACAATTTAAAGAACTTCAACAATAGGGCCAACTAATTTGATCTTATAACTTGACACACTAGATAACTCAAACTCATCGCGGCAGGAGCTTGGAGCTAGCATGGTGGGCAGCACGACCATCTTCAACAGCAAAACATGTCTTCCCCAGCTAAACCAATCTTCCTTCCTTAGACTTAAACAACAAAACCATAGGACTTCAAGGTTGCTTGCTTATGCAACGTAAATCCTCACCTTATCTTTAGGCCTTTGCATAGCCCTGCTATA
>NW_018219417.1:295364-295624 GCF_001263595.1 Phalaenopsis equestris | reverse complement strand
TAAGCCCTAACTAATAAAATTGGCAGGATGAAACACCTAAATATTTCTCCTCAAAACTGAAGCCAAACATTACGATAGCTTGGGAAGTCACCGAGGTTCTCTTCTGGATCCATAACATCCTCTAGTCCTTCTTTCTTTGGATTCTACAATAAAAAATGTTCCAAATTTGAACCAATCCCCTTGCACACCTCTATGTCCGATTTCGTTGAAGTGTCCTACCCTTTGAAATTCCTTGAAGATAATATTTTTTTATTTTTATC
>NW_018219417.1:291962-295322 GCF_001263595.1 Phalaenopsis equestris | reverse complement strand
GCTTGCCCTTATAGGAAGCATGTCCGAACCCAGCTTAATATAAACCCTTTTTAATACTTTATATTAAGTAGGGGAACTTGTCGGTAAATACAAAGGTTTCGCAGACCAAACAGACGTCATACTTTCCTTAGTTTATTTGATCGAGCCTCCTCCTCAATTCTCGTGTTTATCCTTCGGGATAGATACAGGATTTGAGGTACAGTGCTCTTTCATTTTAAACTATGAAAAATATGGGGTCAGTTTAATTTCATACTTCAATGTCCTTCCAAAGCAGGCGACGGGATTTCAATTCCAGCAATAGATAGCTTCTTACGGGCAACCCCACAAACCAACCCAAAATAACGCCGACGGCTTCTGGCGACTCCGCTGGGTACATGCTTTTCTCTCCATATAAATCAAGAAATATTATCTTCACACATCGGTAATATGTCCATGTCCCTCTTGGACCAGATTACCCTTCTTCCGTTGGCATACTTTACCCATTTCTATCTTGGGAAAGTACAGCTAACTCCTTGGACTTCAGGACTAGCTGTTCAACCATCATTGAATAGAGGGGTTCAGAAGGCCATTAAGGACTCTTTAAATTTTCATGTGGGGTCGGGCCCCAATAGGTGTGTCGGTGGATTGGTTCCTCCTGGGCGTTGTGCGTTGTAACGCTGGCCCTGCACTGGGTCCTAAACTTTGCATTTCTCCGTCTCCTTCGGGTTTGAGTTTGCTTTTCTGTGAATCAAGCCATGTTGTTGCACCTCTTCACGCTTATTCAATTTGCTAATTGCAACTCTTCAATGTTTTAATCACAAGTGAATAACAAATTTGAAAAATAAAACAATAAAGAATGCCCGATTTATAAGTCACGTACGTCAATTTGAGTACTTCTGTCGAAGCTGCAAGGAACAAACATCGCTGACTGTCAAAAATTCTTCAAATGAATTTCTTTTTTCTCTGGAATGGAGTTCGCTGTCAATAAAGATGAACTACCTGAACTGGCAGTTATTAAATTTGGACAAGGGTTCGATGATATTGGAGTTAAGTTCGGAAAGGTGGCCGTCACAGTGATGAAGTTTGAAACAGATAAGTCCATGGAGACTATTGTAGAGTTCAACTTGAAGTCTACCAAAGAATTCTCCCCTTCAAAAGTGTTGATTGAAAAGAGCCCTACTAGTCTTGAAAAGTCTGTAGTTGAGAGCGTTGAGATTACTCCGAGAACTATTTTTATTCCTACTACCGGATACACTGTCACCGTGCCAACTGTTTTGTCGAGTAAGGGAAAAGAAATTCTACATGAGGAAGAGTCAGTTGACGCTTATGCCTCATTACTTTCTGGATTTGAGATTGGGTCCAATTCAAAGCTTGCACAACTGATAAAGGCACAGTAAAGGAGGCGTAACCAAGAAATTTTGAAAGCCAAACAGCCTCGGCAATCCCGCCAACAACAAGCACAACAATATGGCCAGTCTAGCCAACAACCGCCTCAGGGAAGATCATACCGAGCAGAGAATAAGAGGATATCCTTGGCAGAACGACAGAAAGTGGTGTATTCCTTCAAAGAGGAAGCCGTGTCAGAGATCTTCCATGAATTGCTAAAGGAACAAGGATTTAGTCTACCAAACCTGAAAAAGCTAGAGGAAGCCAATATGAAAGATAATCCTCAATATTTTCCATACCACCAGTTACTCGACCACACCATAGAAAATTGTTTTGTCTTCAAGGATTAGCTTGAGAAGAATTTCAAAAGTACAAATGTAACGATCCCGAAAGAGTATTTGAAAGAACCTGAAAAAGGTTCCGTAAATATGATTTCAGTTGATTCAATTAACTTCTACAGAACCACGTCGGTGCTCAACAAAAGAAATGACACTCTTTAGAAATCCCCAATTGACCTAAAAGTAATCAAAGGAAGGTCAATCAACCCTAAGCTGGAGAGACTCCGAGCCAATATTGCGCGATTATCTGAAGAACAAGGAAAATATATGAATGATGAAGATTACAATGTGTCATATTAAATGGATGAAGGATTAATAAAAATCAATGTCTTCGAGACCCAGGCCAAGTTATCTGTGCGCGACGCTCCATCTTCTGGTGTGGAGAACGCCGCGGATGAGAGGCAAGGGGCCACCCAACAAAGGGATGAACAAATTAATCATCTCGAAAAGAAAATTGAAGAATTGACGACCTCCATGATTACAATGCAAAGATAGTCACAATCACCGCAGATGATGCTTCCAGCAATGAACCAATCAGAAACCATTCATGTTGCAAATGAAAGAAAAGAATTCAACTCTGATGAACAACTGAAGAAATATTATGTCCAAAGCGTCATACCAAAAAATGAATTTAAACAATTGGTCGAGCAAGTTCGAGATGTCTTAACCCAATCTAAGGGTGTTGCATTGATTCTAAAAGGTAGAACTTACCCGGAGGAGTTCGATGCAGTACCCTACTCCAAGGGTTTTGTGTCACTAAACTTTAAGCTATTTAACGGGACTGGAAATCCCAGACAGCACATAGCACATTTCCGAGCCAGTTGTGGCAATACAAGAAATAGCGAAGCTTTACTCTGTCAATAGTTCGTCAGCAGCCTGTCAGGAGTTGCTTTCGATTGGTATGTCAAGTTTCTCAACAGAGCGGTGAAGACATTCAACGAGTTAGAGCTGCTGTTTGTAAAAAGATTTGTCGGAGTGCAGCATCATGTTTCTATTGGAGATCTCGTGGTAGAAAAAACAAAAACCTAACGAGACTTTAGTGGATTATCTCTTGAGGTGGAGAAACCTTAGCATGAATTGCAAACCTCAGCTACATGAACATCATCCGATTGAGATTTTACTCAAGAGCATCCATGGACCAGTAGCTTTCATGCTTAAGGGACTTACGGGAGGACTCACCATCAAATCCTTCGAAAAGCTACTTAACAAAGCTAGCAATCTATAAGAAGAAGTCAAGTATATGGATTCTCATGAGATGGACAAGAAGCCCATGATAACCAAAATATTTGAGAAGAATTGGAGAAGAAATATGGGAATGTTGATGTGGTTAGCAGAGGAAAACGACAATTGCAAATATAAGCCGAACGACTTCAACAAACCTTCAAACGTCCTCATCAGAATATTCAGCAATCATCTCAACAGAGACCATACCAGACACATGAAAGACAAGTTCCAATCATGAACACTCAATCAAATGGGATATACTCTTTTAAAGATGAAGCGACAAAAATGATGTTCCACCGTCTGATCAAGAATCCCAAGTTCAGATTGCCCAAGCCGAAGAAGCCTGACGAGGTCAACAAGAAAGGGCATCTGAGATATTGCCCCCATGATGTTTACCTGCATATTCATTGGACACACCTTAGAAGAGTGTTGC
>NW_018219417.1:291488-291919 GCF_001263595.1 Phalaenopsis equestris | reverse complement strand
GTAACAATCCCGGAAGAATATTTGGTTCTAACTTGAAAGAGGTTCTATCAATATGATTTCAGTCGATTTGTTTGTTCCAACCCATTCCTATGCAACTGCCAGCGAATGAAATGCCTCTTGGCTACTATTGTATTACTATTTTTGTTTAAATGGGAAATTAGCATGATCAATGTTAGTCTCCCATCCCTCCACCGTAATTAATGAAAGAAAAGGGTTTGTTGCTGTTCAGGATTGTGCAATATTAAAAAAAAAACTGAAAAAAAAACTGATCACCTCATGATCACCTCAAAGAAAATTTGGATTTTTTGATAAGACTATGACTTCAGGGGAGAATGAAATTAATGCACTAATATCTGAGTCATCAAATTTAAAGACTTTGGACTGGGTCCTAAGTTTATTTCAAAATAAGATAGTGTTAAGATAGTGTGGTT
>NW_018219417.1:287640-291478 GCF_001263595.1 Phalaenopsis equestris | reverse complement strand
TGAAATCCAAATAGTTGACTCGGGATATCACGAGCCTTTTAATTTCCTGCCACATGACTGGATCCTGACTTTCAAATGAGTTATAATATCCCGGAATTTGACTTAAGAAATATTTGAGGATTATTAGTCAAGGGAATTTGGACATTCAAAATATTTAAAAGAAATATGTTCCACCAGATATAGTAATTCTCAGAAAATAAAGGGAGCAAAAGAAAATTGTTGTGTGAAAATTCCTCGAGAAGAAGCTTGAGGTGAGCATAAAATCAAAAATTGGTGTCTGAATTAAGACATTCAAAATCTTAAAATCATGCTCTACCAGATATACTAATTCTCAACAAAATATGAAAAAAAAAGATCAAAGCAAAAGAAAAGTCTCCCTGAGAAGAAGCTTGAGGTGGACGTATAATCAAAATTAGTGTCCGAGTTTCCCCTGATTAATGAAACTTAAAATGCTCTCTTAAGAGAATTCTTCTGATATTATACTCAGGAGAAAGTTCAAAGATCTTGAGTCTTTTGGTCGGTTATTAATTGACTCAGAAATATCTTTGGAAAATAAAAAATGTTTTGATCACACGACCAAAATTCTGAAATCTGCTTAGGCTCAGATAGACATAATTAAAGAGATGACGATGATATTAGCAGTTAATGAAAATTCAAACCTGAAGTCAAATCCTTCAGTGTCCAACGAATACAACTCCAATGTCAACTCGAAGAACGTTAGAAAGATTTCTCAAAGACAACTTCAACAACCTTTACAGAATCTGCAACCAATCAAATGATGACTGCTACAAATGGAGCTACGAACTTGCGGCCTCTTCAGTTGTGGTTTCCTTAGAGATAACACATCTTTATAGGTACTTGAAAGAATATAATTCCGATAGCACCTTAAAGAGTGGGTTATGCTCTACACTTGTCATTTGTCAGTGGATGATCTTTTAAGAAGTACTGTGCCTTGCAATGTTTCAGAGACAAAGACTCATTCTTAGAAGCTCAGATGTCGCGCTTGTCTATAACTGGGTCCAAATCCTAACAAATAGAAAATAAAATGATAAATTTCTCAAGTTCGAGGTTTCTTACTTTGTTTGCGTAGCACAACTAACTTAGTTTGCACCAGTTTTCTTCACATCCCCACGAAATTCACATTCTGCACAAAATCTCACAAAGTTTCACAATTTTTCCTCACCAATGTCAATCTTCATAAATTCTACTAGTTTCCCACAAATTTGAAACTCGATATTTTAGAGGATGATGATTTCACATCTGATTCTACATTGCTTAGCAATGATTCTCACGATATTTTAGAGGATGCGGATTTCACATCTGATTCTGCATTGCTTTGCAATGATTCACATAATATTTTAGAGGATGAAGATTTCACATCTGATTCTGCATTGCTTAACAATGATTTACACGATATTTTAGAGGATGAGGATTTCACATCCAATTCTGCATTGCTTAGCAATGGTCCACACGATATTTTAGAGGATGAAGATTTCACATCCAATTCCGCATTTCTTAGCAATGGTCCACACGATATTTTAGAGGATGAGGATTTCACATCCAATTCTGCATTGCTTTGCAATGGTTCACACGATATTTTAGAGGAAGAAGATTTCTCATCTGATTCCGCATTGCTTTGCAATGATTCACACAATATTTTAGAGGATGAGGATTTCACATCCGATTCCGCATTGCTTCGCAATGGTTCACACAATATTTTAGCGGATGACCTCCCACGATATCATTTTTCGCGGCATTGCTTAGCAATGATTCACACGATATTTTTGATGATGAAGATTTCACATCCGATTCATCATTACTTAGTAATGATTCACAATATATTTTAGAGGATGAGAATTTCACATCCGATCCACATTGCTTAGCAATGGTTTACACAATAGTTTAGAGGATGAGGATTTCACATCCGATTCCGCATTACTTAGCAATGATTCACACGATATTTTAGAGTCACACGATATTTTAGAGGATGAGGATTTCATATCCGATTCCGCATTGCTTAGCAAAGATTCACAATATATTTTAGAGGATGAGGATTTCACATCCGATTCCGCATTTCTTAGCAATGATTCACAATATATTTTAGAGGATGAGGATTTCAAATCTAATTCTGCATTGATTTGCAATGGTTCAACAATATTTTAGAGGTTGAGGATTTTATATTCGATTCCACGTTGGTTTAGGAGTCCCTCTTATCACAATCTTTCAAATCAAATTATACAATATTCTAGAGGTTGAGGATTCTACATCCGATTCTGCGTTGCTTTAGGAGCCCCTCCTATCGCAATCTTTCAAATCAAATTCCAGAGGTTGAGGATTTTACATCCGATTTTGCGTTGCTTTAGGTTCTCATCCTATCACAATCTTTCAAATCAAATCTATAGGTTGAAGGATTCTATATCCAATGCTGTGTTGCTTTAGGTTCTCATCCTATCGCAATCTTTCAAATGAAATATAGAGGTTGAGGATTCTACATCCGATTCCGCGTTGCTGCAATCTTTCAAATTAAATTCTAGAGGTTGAAGATTCTACATCTGATTCCGCTTTGCTTTAGGTTCTCATCCTATTGCAATCTTTCAAATTCTAGAGGTTAAGGATTCTACATCCGATTCTACGTTGCTTTAGGTTCTCATCCTATTGCAATCTTTCAAGTCAAATTCTAGAGGTTGAAGATTTCTTAATCGATCCGTGTTGCTTTAGGAGCTCCTCATATTGCAATCTTTCAAATCAAATCTAGAGATTGAGGATCCCACATCCGATTCCGCGTTGCTTTAGGAGCTCATTCTGTTGCAATCTTTCAAATCAAATCTAGAGGTTGAGGATTCTACATCCGATTCCGTGTTGCTTTAGGTTCTCATCCTATTGCAATCTTTCAAATCAAATCTTGAGGTTGAGGACTCTAAATCCAATTCCGCGTTGCTTTATGTTCTCATCCTATTTCAATCTTTCAAATTAAATTCTAGAGGTTGAGGATTCTACATCCAATTCTGCGTTGCTTTAGGTTCTCATCCTATTGCAATCTTTCAAATCAAATTCTAGAGGTTGAGGATTCTACATCTGATTATGCATTGCTTTAGGTTCTCATCCTATTGCAATCTTTCAAATCAAATTCTAGAAGTTAAAGATTTCCTATCTGATTCCGCGTTGCTTTAGGAACCCCTCCTATCACAATCTTTCGAGTCAAATTCAACGATATTCTTGAGGTTGAGGGAATAAGCCCTTCGATTAATTCAAGGCATCCTATTCTCATCTTTTGGAATCAGTTTTAAGACCACCTTTAATGGATTATGACATTTGATTCTTATTTCAGGATTGATACCCAAATTTCAATTCCCACCTCGGGGTTAGAACTTACATACTGATTCCCATCTTTTATAAATAACTAAAATTTTATAACTCAAAATTCACTCTCCAATTCTCAGCGAGAGTCCCTACTCCTTGACTTCAATCAGACGATCACCTAAAATATGCACCTGCCAGTATCCCTGGCGAAAATAAAAAAAACACACACAACTCTACACATACTTTTGGGAATGTTTACTTAGGAGTTTGTATTGGTTTTTATTGATCTCGTCGGTTAACGCCAATATGCGTGGTGTGCTTGCCCAGAACACCACACCTATTGGGGGTCCATTTATTGACCTTATTTTTTGTTGAGGTTTAGTTTTTCCTCTTTAGTAGCCTAAGGTCTAGCCATAGGACTTTTTCTGTTGACTATTCTTAGAAAACTAGACATGGAACCCTCACCACTAGAAATTCCAAACCCTTCTCTTCTCAACTTGAAGTTCCACATATTGATCCTAACCTCTAAATACTTAGT
>NW_018219417.1:287094-287596 GCF_001263595.1 Phalaenopsis equestris | reverse complement strand
TGTCTGGAGCTAAGGCATTCACTACACTCACTACACTTATATACACCCACATTCACTCACGACCCTGAACTCAAATATCTAGCATAGAGCCCTTGATCTTTTGGGATACTCATGTAGATGGTCCCCTAAACCTACTAGCCCTAGAGCTATGGTATAGCTAAGACCACTATGTAGAGGACCTAAAATAGGGTTACCATTGGTCCATGGCTTGTTGGTGATGATTGGTACCTCAACTCTACCAAAATACCCATATTGGCCTTTTACCCCTAAAACACCCCTAAATTACCAAAATATCCATCCATGGCTCAAAATCCCAAAAATTCCCAGAAAATCCCAATAGATCCCAAATATTTCTAATTTCATTTCTCTCAACTACCACATGACCCAATTTGGCCAATTTGACCATCTTTAACCAAAATCCCCAAATTGCCCTTTAAAGACCCAAATTTTCCTAAATCCAACTCAAATGTCCATCAATTTGATCCCAATTGACCCCAATTCC
>NW_018219417.1:283546-285683 GCF_001263595.1 Phalaenopsis equestris | reverse complement strand
CTCTACCATAGCTCTAGACCAACAGCTGAAATCGAGCTTGGTTGAATTCATACCTAGGCTTTACACCAAGACCAGGGACTCAATCCCTAGCCTTCTTAGACCCCAACAAACGTGCCAAGCACCTCTGATCGAAGCCTCCCTTCTCAGAGCAAAGGTATAAAACTCCTCTTCCCCCCGAGCTAATTTTGATTCTCCATTTATTTAAGCTTGATTTCATGGTACCTTAGTCGTATGGATGTGTTCTTCTCACTTAGACTAGTCCATAGGATCAAGCCCGAAGTGATTTGGTTGAGTTTAGGCCGAGATCTTAAGGTTTTAGTGTGGACGGGCATGGGATCATCCTATCGGGGATGATGACGGGGAGTCGTCCGATCGAGCGTGTATTAAATGGACGGGGGAGATCGCGTCGGACAGCACTTCAGGACATGAATAGCGGGTCGAGTCAGCAAGCTACGTGGATGGCGGCGTCCAACCCGAGCGCGCCACGCATGCTTTTGGAGCCATTGTAGGTTGAGGTGGCACGGGCGGTTCAAATAGAAAAATAAGGGTATTTTCTTATTTATTTAATCCCCAAAATTTCAAAAATACATAACAATGTGATTTATGATAAAATAAAATAAAAATACCCTCTTGCTCAGTGAACAGAGGAGAACTATGTAGAATAATTTTAAAGTCTATTTGATGCATAAAATATTTTTAATTAATTAAACACTATTTGGAATCATTTAATTCTCCATGCATATTGAGGTTCTCATACCATCTGACAGAGCCATGTACCAATAATGAAGCTAGATATGAAGCTTTAATCACCGGATTAGAATTGGCAATTTCAATGGATATAACAAACATTGTCATTTATGGTGACTCTCAACTTGTCATCCAGCAAGTTGCCGGGCAATACTGTTCTAAAACCAAGGTTAGCAGAATACCACCAGTACGTGATGATGCTCCTGGAGCAGCTTCCTGAGGTGACTTTCTACCGGAATCCTCGGGGAGATAATGCCCATGCCGACGCTTTAGCAAAACTTGCTAAGGAAATGGCGTGTCCCCCGGAGGATTCCATCAAAGTCACGGTGCATGGAAGACGAGTCTTGTCTTAAAATGACTTCGAAACTCTACACAAGCTTGGAAAAGAGGAAACAATAAATACAGTCGCAAACATCAACGAAGATTGGCGCAAGCCATAAATAGAATATTTGCATATTGGAAAGCTGCTAGAAGCAAGTCTGAGGCGCACCACATCACAAGGAGGGCCATGTCTTACGCCCTGATGGGAAACGTTCTCTACAGAAGATCATTCGACTAGATGTGGCTACGGTGTTTGAGTAGAGCCGAAGCACAGAATATTGTCAAAGAGGTACATGTCGGATTGTGTGGCGCTCGCCAGTCAGGGCCAAAAATGAGAATGAAGATCAAAAGACTCGGATATTATTGGGCAGCAATGATGTCTGATTGTATGGATACAGTCAGAAGATGTCACCAATGCCAAGTGCATAGGGTGGTCTTACACCAGCCTTCGAATGTGCTACACCCAATTGTTGCCTCGTGGCCATTCGAGTGTTGGGGCACGAACATAATAGCTCCGATAGACCCTCTATCTTCCAAAGGACACAGGTTTATACTTGCCGCTACAGATTACTTCTCTAAATGGGTAGAGGTAGTACCGTTACGTGAGGTTACGACACAACACATCCTTCAATTATTCAAAAGCCAAATCGTCTATCGTTTCAGAGTACAACAAAGAATAATTTCTAACAATGGTACAGCTTTCAGAAGCACAAAGATCAATAATTTCTTCAAAAGACAAGGGATATATTGGAGATACTCTACGATTTACTATCCCAGAGCAAATGGTCTGGCTGAGGCTTTTAACAAAACACTGGTAAATATTTTCAAAAAAACACTGCATGAAAACAAAAGGGATTGGAACAAAAAACTATTAGAAGCCTTGTGGGCCTACCGGACGACTTTTAGAACTCCCACTCAGTGTACACCCTATATGCTCGTGTACGGAGCCGAGGCCATGGTACCGCCAGAAATCCAGACACCATCTCTCAGAGTCGCCGTTGTCAATCAACTCACAACGGAAGAAAGTGCAAAACTCAGACTTGAAGAACTGGAAAGTCTCAAGGGAAAA
>NW_018219417.1:282576-282896 GCF_001263595.1 Phalaenopsis equestris | reverse complement strand
CAGCTAAACCAATCTTCCTTCCTTAGACTTAAACAACAAAGCCATAAGACTTGGAGGTTGCTTGCTTATGCAAAGTAAATCCTCATCTTATCTTTTGGCCTTTGCATGACCCTGCTATATAATATAAGCCCTAACTCCTCTTCGGATTCCGAGGTTGTCGTTTTTCACGACCTAAATCCTCACATCTTCCAGGCTATTTGTGTGATCAATTCACACGAATGTAAGCCCTAACTAATAAAATTGGCAGGATGAAACACCTAAATATTTCTCCTCAAAACTGAAGCCAAACATTAGGATAGCTTGGGAAGTCACCGAGGTTC